>NC_064859.1:31525420-31830420 GCF_024139225.1 Suncus etruscus | reverse complement strand
AAACAACATAGAATCATTGGGGTTCCAGAGATCCAGGGAGAAAATCCCTATAAAGTATCAAAAATCAAGGTCATCATTGCAGAGAAACTCTCAGAGCCAAAGAGTACATGCAACCAAATCCTACATGTCCAGAGCATACCAGCCAAAAGAGATCTAAAGAAAAACATCCAAGACACATCCTAGTCACAATGACAAACCCCATAGATAGGGATGGAATACTGAAAGTAGCAAGATCACAAAGGGAAATTACATTCAAAGGAGCATCCCTACAATTTACTGAAGACTTGTCACAAGAAATCCTCAAGGTCTAAATGTAGTGGTGGAATCTAGTGATAAAACTCAGTGAAATCAATACATCACCAAGAGTACTTAGCTCAGGCAGACGTATATTCGTTTGAGGGAAAGATAAACAAACTCATGGATAAATAACAGTTTAGAAATCTTACAGAACCAAAACCAGCTTTAAAGGATGAATTGAAAGATCTATTTTAAGACAGACCACAAGACACACAAAACTTGCTAAAAGATGACATTAAATCTCATGACAATCATCTCAATGTCAATGGACTAAATGCAACCGTTAGGGGACATAGAGTTGCAAAATGGATCAAATAAGTTATGCTGCCTACAAGAAATATTTATGAATAGTCAGAACAAACACAAATTCAAACTTAAAGGTTGGAGGGACTCATTCAAGCCAACTCTCTTTATAAGGCCAGAGTGGCCATACTAATTTCAGATTCACAGCCTTTAGACTTAAAAATTTTTAAGAGATAGAGATGAACAGTTCTTAATAATTAATGGATATGTACAATAGGAAGAAATCACACTCCTAAACATATATGCAACCAATGAGGGACCAGCAAAATATTTAAAACAACTTCTGACAAACTTGAATGTAGAGATCAATAACAACACGATAATAGTAGGAGACTTCAACACTGCATTGTCATTAATTGATAGGTCAACCAGGCTGAAACCTAACAAGAATAAACTAGCACTGAAAGAAGCAAGGGAAGAAACTGGCTTAAGATATATATTGCTCTCCACACCCAGAAAACTAGATACACATTCTTCTCCAAAGCACATGGCTATTTTCCCAAATAGACCACATGCTAGCCCATAAAACACACCTACATAAAATAAAGATAGAAATTGCACATACTACTTTCTAAGATTATAATGCACTGAACTTAGAAGTGAATAACAAGCAGACACAGAGGAAAAAATTTTAACATCTGGAAATTAAACAGCTCACTACTAAAAAACCAGTGTATCAGAGACAAAATTAAAGATAAAACCAATATTCCTGGAAACAAATTAGAATTAAAATACAAAGTATAAGAATCTGTAGGATACAGATAAAGTGGTACTAAGAGCAAAATTTATGTTTTGCAAGCATTCATCAGGAAGGAAGAAGGGGCCCACATAAAGAATGACACAGCTTATTCTTTGGAAAGTGATCAAGAAAATAAACCAAATATAGGAAAACAAAAGAAAATAATGAATTTAAAGCAGAAATCATTAAATGAGAAATCTACAAAAGGATCCAAAAGATCAATGAAACAGTTTATTATTTGAAAAAATAAAGATCAATAAAACACTGTGTAAAACTCACAAAGAAAGGAAGAGAGAGGCCGCTGCTGTGAGATTACCAACTGGGAGAGACTGAGGGGACCTATCATCTGTGTGTTTCTCTTCTGTCTCTTGAAACTCCTGAGAAGACCAGAAAAGGCCCAGCAAAAACTGTCTCCTAGAGGTGCCCAAGCAGAAAGGCCAAAAAAGACTGAGTGAGTGAAAACCAGCTACTAGAGGTGCCCCAGCAGAAAAGCAGATCTTTTGTCTGTGAAGGCAGGCGGGAGGATTCTGGCCCTGCTGTGAGATTACCAACTGAGAGACACTGAGACACTGAGGGGACCTGCTGTCTTTGTGAGTTTCTCTACTCTTCTGTCTCCTGAAACTCTCCTGAGAGGGCCAAGAAGGACCCAGCAAAAACTGTCTCCTAGAGGTGCCCAAGCAAAAAGGCTAAGAAAGAATGAGTGAGTAAAAACCAGCTGCTAGAGGTGCCCTGGTAGAAAGGCAGATCCTTTGATTGTGAAGGCAGGCAGGAGGTTCTGCCTCTGCTGTGAGATTACCAACTGGGAGAGACTGAGGGGACCTGTTCTCTTTGTATTTCTCTACTCTTCTGTCTCCTGAAACTTTCCTGAGAGGGCCAAGAAGAGCCCAGCAAAAACTGTCTCCTAGAGGTATCCAAACAGAAAGGCCAAGAAAAACTGAGTGAGTGAAAACCAGTTACTAGAGGTGCCCCAGCAGAAAGGCAGATCCTTAGTGAAGGCAGGCAGGAGGGTTCTGCCTCTGCTGTGAGCTTACCAGCTGAGAGAGACTGAGGGGACCCGTCCTTTTGCATGCTTCTCTACTCATCTGTCTCCTGAAACTCTCCTGAGAGGACCAGGAAGGGCCCAACAAAACTGTCTCCTGCAAGCTATCAGGCCAAAAGGCCAAGAAAGATTGATTGAGTGAAAACTGGCTACCAGAAGCGCCAAGTAGAGAGGTGACTTCTTTGTCTGTGAAGGCAGGAGGGAGGGGTCTGGCCCTGCTGGCGACTGGAAGAGTCTGAGGGGACCTGTCGGCTTTGCATGTTTCTCTTCTCTTCTGTCTCCTGAAGCTCTCCTGAGAGGGCCTGGAAGAGCCCAGGAAAAACTGTCTCCTGCAGTCTACCAGGCTGAAAGACCAAGGAAGACTGAATGAGTGAAAACTGGCTACCAGAGACATCAGGCAGAGAGGTGACTGCTTTGTCTGTGGAGGCAGGTGGGAGGGGTCTGGCCCTACTGTGAGATCGACCATATCAAAAGACACAAAGAAAGCATTTGATACAGTCCAACATACATTCTTGATAAAAAACTCAGCAAGATGGGAATGAAAGGAACCTTTCTCAATGGAGTTAAGGCTATATATCACAAGCCAATGGCAAATATTATCCTGAATGGAGAAAAACTAAAAGCCTTTTCTATAAATTCTGGTACAAGACAACGCTGTCCTCTCTCACCACTCCTATTCAACATAGTACTGGAAGTACTTGGTATTGCGATTAGGCAAGAAAAATATATCAAGGGAATCCAGATAGGAAAGCAAGAAGTCAAGCTGATCACTGTTTGCAGATGACATGATACTATACTTAGAAAACTCTAAAGACTATCAAAAAGCTTCTAGAAACAATAGATTTATATAGCAATGTGGCAGGCTACAAAATTAACACATAAAAATCAATGGCCTTTTTATACAACAATAATGATAGGGAAGAAATGGACATTAAGAAAACAACCCCATGTTCCCCAGACAATCTCCTAGTTTTTGATAAAGGAACAAGAAATCTTAAATGGAGCAAGGAAAGCCTCTTCAATAAGTGGTGTTGGCACAATTGGTTAGTTAATTGCAAAAAAGCGAACTCAGACCCCCAGCTAACACCATGTACAAAGGTAAAATTCAAATGGATTAAAGACCTTGATATCAGAACTGAAACATATGGTATATAGAACAATACATAGGTGAAAGACTACATGACATTGAGACTAAAGGCATCTTTAAGGAGAAAACTACAGAGCAATATCCATGATGAACACAGATGCAAATATCTTCAATAAAATCTTAGCAAATAGAAAACAGCACTTCATCAAGATGGTCATACTCCATGCCAAGTAGGATACTCCAAAGATGCAAGGATGGTTCAACATTCCCAAGTCAATCAACATAATACACCACATTAACAAAAGAAAATTTAAAAACCACATTATCATATCAATAGATGCAGAGAAAGCATTTGATAAGGTCCAACATCCATGCATGATAAAAACTCCAATAAGATGGGAATGGAAGGAAATTTTCTCAGTGCCATTTACCATAAACCCATGGCATATATTATACTCAATGGAGATAAACTGAAAGCTTTTCCCCCCAAAATCTGGCAAAAAGCAAGGCTGTCCTCTCCAGTCACTCTGATTCAATATAGTACTGGAAGTACCTGTCACAGCAATTAGGCAAGAAATAGATATTGATGGCATCCAGATAGAAAACGAAGAAGTTGAGCTCTCACTATTTGCAGATGACATGATGCTACACTTAGAAAACCCTAACGACTCTATCATAAAGCTCCCAGAAACAATGTATTTATATATTAAAGTGGTAGACTACAAAATTAATGCACAAAAATCTATGGCCTTCTTATATACAAATAATGATAGAGAAAAAATAGACATCAAAAAACAATCCCATTCATAACAGTACCACAGAATTTCAAATACCATACTTTCCGTTTGAGTATCTAGAATACATATGATACTAATCCTTTTTATTGGCCATGAAATCTGACAATTTACATGACCTTAGAACTAAAGACATACTTTTTTTCCTCTTTTTTGTGTTCTAGCCCCTCAACTACATTTCAGATATTTCACACAATTTATACAAGACTTATATAAATTAAAATATTAGGCCCAGGGGCCCGGAGAGATAGCACAGCGGCGTTTGCCTTGCAAGCAGCCAATTCCACAACCTAAAGTGGTTGGTTCGGATCCCGGTGTCCCATATGATCGCCCGTGCCTGCCAGGAGCTATTTCTGAGCAGATAGCCAGGAGTGACCCCTGAGCACCACCAGGAGTGGCCCAAAAACAAACAAAAAAAATACAAAACAAACAAAAAATATTAGGCCCAGAATTATGACTTTTTTCATATCATGTTCTCTTTCTTGTAATAAACAAAAATGATGACAATAATAAGTAAAACATGTAATTGGTCCCAGTGTACAGAAGAGTACAGTTGCAGGGCATTGTCTTGCATTTGGCCCACCTCAGTTTAATTCCTTGTATTTCATATGGTCCTATGAAATACTCAGGAGTGATTCCTGAGTGCAGAGCCAGGAATAACCCCTGAACACTTCTGGGTGTGGCCCCAAACCATAAACAAATAAATCTATAAATAAGATATCATTAAGTGTAATAGTAATGATTTTTATGCATTTTATTCATCATACATCTAGGAAATACTCATTAATGAAGTGGTTTCCTATATATTCTCTATATATATTGTTCTAAAACAGAATTGGGTGGAAAAAACATCCTTCACATTTCTTAATATTAGTAGGCCTGCAATAAATGATTGATAATTCCTTGAAACCTTTAACAATTCATAGTATGGGTTATATTTCCCTATACCTAATTAGAAAATCTTTTTATAGTAAGATTAAGAACCAAGAACTGAAGACATACAATCATGTCTGAGAATGACTTACCATAAACAAGTCACGAGCACCAATATCAACTGCTAACAGAAATTGCTTTTTCAAATCTCTTGGTACCTATAAAGGAGGAAGGGAATAATGTTACTTTTTATTTTTTGTACTTAAACACACTTTTATTCACTTCATAATGAAAATTGATCATTTTAACTTATGTACGTTGTTTAGAATTATTTTTTTTTAATTTTTATTTTTATTTATGAGAACAAGGGTGTAAAGAAAGAGGACAAGGTAAAGTTTACAGTGGAAGGGCAATCACCCATAACATAATTCTCAGAAGTCCCCCTTGCTGATATCTTAACTTTGAAATTTCAGCCAAAGAACAATAAGATATATAAGACAGAATCCATGTACAATTACTTTGTCCCTCAAGTCCCCCAGATTGTAACACATTATAATATTCTTAACAGTACACAAAGCAATCTAAAGCCATAAAACTTACGTAACTCCTTAAACATTACAGGCATAGAATTTTCTTACATTTCCATATACATGCATATTAGCCTCTACGTTAACCTCAAATCTTAAGTCGAGTTCTTTTTAAGGATTAGAGTCAAAGGAGCACAGTAAAAATGGTATTAGAGTGGCAATTGTTGTTTGCATAGGCCCACCAAAATATGAGGGACATGAAAAGAAATAACCTTGGCCTAAGTACAAAGAGACCCGACCCCTGAAGTTTCCTGGCACAAGACCAAGTCTAGGCTCCAGGCAAGCTAGATCGTCCAATCCAATACATTGTCTGTAGTGCCAACACACTTTTATTTTTCACACAGTCTCTGTTGTTGGTATCATGTTTCTGTATTAATCTGGATATTATGGAATCTGCATATCTTACATTGAAGTCAGGATGTGGAGCATCCTCTCCTTTCACCTCACCATCAAAGGGCAATGCAGGGAGCCCTGTCCTGTAAGCAGGTCGTTGTTGTTGTTAAGTCTTCTCAGTGTTAAGAAGAGTCTCTTTTGAGCAGGTCAAAGTCTGAGTAGTGTAGGTCTTCCGTGGTAGAGGATTGCTTCCAGGTGATGTTATAGACCAGCCTGGATGTTTCGTGGATGGTTTCCCTGGTTCAGGGAAGAATAGATTATGCCCTTTCTTCTGAGGTCTGTGCCAGGTCGTTATGTCAATGTTCAGGGTGTAAGGTCCCTCTGCACTACAAGATTTGCGTGTTCCAATCTCTATTAGATAGGATCTTATTTGTATGTATAGTATTTTCCCATTTTAATGTCCTATGCAAATAAGAAGCAATGCCACGTGGTGTTATTGGCGCATATGGGGGCCATAAGGAACAATTCCAATGATTCCCATGACCCATGTTCAATCATAAGCATTAAACTTGGGGACTCTTCCACCAAAATTCCTTGTTAAACAGCTCAAAAAGGGAAGATAAAAAGTGGTTAGAATCATCACTGTATAAGACAAAATTTATAGTAAGAATTATAGCTGTCCGAAAAAAAAACACAAAATATTCTAAAGAAATATGTGTCCATTTTATGTATCTCTGAACAGTTTGGGGTTGTCACACACAATGCACAGATTTGGACTGTGATTAGGATTGTACACTACTGAAGTTAAAAAGAGTAATGTAGGTTAGTGATGTTTGAGAGGGGGTTAGAGAGTTAAGGAGTAAAAAGAGCATTGTATGGGTTGTGGGAAAGGGCAGAATACAAAATGAAACATTCTGATTATGCAAAACATAACATAAGAATAAGAATATGGGCCGGGTGGTGGCGCTGGAGGTAAGGTGCCTGCCTTGCCTGCGCTTAGCCTAGGACGGGACCGCGGTTCGATCCCCCGGCGTCCCATATTGGCTCCACCAAGAAGCCAGGAGCAACTCTCTGAGCGCATAGCCAGGAGTAACCCATGAGCGTCACAGGGTGTGGCCCAAAAACCAAAAAAAAAAAAAAAAAAAGAATAAGGAATATCTCTGAATACATGAAGTACATGAAGACGTAGCCTCGGGGGCCGTGGTTCTGTAGTTTTTGGATGCCTAGGGAGGATTTTCTCACCCCCGGCCCCCCAGGGCCCAATTAAACAGGCGTGGGCCCTGAAGACCCGCCTGGTGTGGGGGGAATCTTGTTCACCTGGACCAAATGGTCATCCCAGGGCTCCTATGGCTAGCTGTCCTGCCCAGAGCCCCCAACATACCAGGCAAAGACAGCCAGAAACCTGGCATGCGGAGTGCTCTGAGCCCAGCTGAGACTCTGTTTTGGATGCCTAGGGAGGATTTTCTCACCCCCGGCCCCCAGGGCCCAATTAACCAGGCGTGGCCCTGAAGACCCGCCTGGTGTGGGGGGAATCTTGTTCACCTGGACCAAGTGGTCATCCCAGGGGTCCTATGGCTAGCTGTCCTGCCCAGAGCCCCCAACATACCAGGCAAAGACACCCAGAAATCCTGGCATGTGGAGTGTTCTGAGCCCAGCCGAGCCTCTGTAGTTTTTGGATGCCTAGGGAGGATTTTCTCCAAATGTTACTTTTTTATTGTGATGATAATTGGCACACAAATACAATGGGTTACAAAAAAATCACTTATGAGCTTCATATTGTGAGTCGATCCTTCCGGACCTCTCTCTATTGTCTCTGGGGATTATTACAATAAGTAATGGTTGCACTTAGAAAAATAACTACACTAACAAACTATAATAACAATCTTAATGAATGAGAGAAGTAGAATGCCTGTCTCGAATACAGGATTACAGGTAGGGTTGGGAAGGAGGGGGGGGGGTCATTGGTGGTGTGAATGTATGGCACTGGTGAAGGGGGAGTGTTTTGTCTTATGACTGAAACCCAAACTACAATCATGCTTGTAATCATGATGCTTAAATATTTATATATATTAAAAAAGTCACTTATGAACAATATCTGTGAACAGATTTTATAATCAGAAGAAACAAGTAAATTAGGAGAATTTACTGAATTACTAAATTTACTGAATTACTAAATCTACTGAGAAATCAACTGAAACCAAAACAAAGAAGAAATAGAAAATTTGAATAGAACAAATCACAGGTCCAATGATTGCTTTACTTCCATGGCCATTGCATGAGCATTGCTTTTAATTTCCTCAACAATGAGGATGAAGTTTATTTGAGCTTGTTGATTTAGCAGATTATTGTCCCTATCTACCAGAGTATGTAAATTCTTTTGCTTCATCATTGTTTTTAAAATTTTGTGTGTGCTGTTTTTTGAGATTCAGACTACCCAATTGCCTGATATTTGAACTGTTCTCTTTAGATTTCAGCAGAATGTTACTCTATGTTCTATAAATGTATCAGAGTTAATGCTCTCATGTTTACTCAGTGTTCATACAGCAAAATAACTGGTGATCCCCATATGTCTAAAAGAAAATTGTAGAGATAATTTGAGGTATGATATCAAAACCAAAACATTGGCATTGTGGAGTGGCAGGGGTGACTTTGTCATGCAGATGCTAATGTGTCCACAAGATTTGGGATTTGAAATCAGTTCCAAGTACTTTCAGTGCAGGGGCAGCTGAGAGAGAGTGGCACAGGGCATAGGGTCTGGGGGTGAGGACTGGGAGCAGAGCTCTGGATGCATCTAGATGACAAAAGAGGCCACGTGTCTACATTTTGTGTCCCTCTGGTGAGTTTGTTGGTGTGCAGGCACACCATAGTGGTTGTTGGGGAGCGTCCAGGTCTAGGGCAGCCATGAAGAAGTGCACACAGTGTGGGGACTGTAGGGCAGGCATGGAGCAGTTTACTTTTTACTGCCTATTCTATTTTAGTCATACTTATTTTCACTCTCTAGGCTTACCTTCTTTTACCCCTATTTAAATTGTTGTTTCTAAAGTCCTTCTCTAGTTTAACTGCTATAGATCTTTTGCAGGAAGTGGTTGTCTAGTTATTCCTTCCTTTCAAATCTGAGCCTGGTTCCTCCTGGTGTTTTACTTTTCACATGTCTTGTGATTTCTCTTGAACAGTGGGGAAAAAAATCAAAGAATGTGGTAACCCTGAAAACACAGATAAATTCTCCTCTCCCCCAGTCCTTGACATTTTTGTGTTTATTGATTAAGTGAATGATGGTTATAAGCTATGTATGTCTGATATAAACGTTTTCTTGGGGTTTTCTAAATTCTTTCAAGGCTATGCCACTGTCACTTCCTATTTTTTCCTGCATATTCAAAGCTCATGTTTAGTTTAAGGAAAAAAATTAAAAAAAAAATAATAAAAAAAAGAGTGGGAGGTACCTATAAAAAGTGGATGGAGTATAACCAGAGTGATTCTGTCTTTTTTTGGGGGAAAGGGGTTCTCCTGTCCTTTTTTGAGCCTTTGTGAACAAAGATAGCAATCATGGATCAGAGCACAGACTTCCCAATATTTGGAGGTCAGCCTTTCTTTTTTTTTTCTTTTTTAATCTGAAGAATTAGTTTATTTTTATTTTTTTTTAATTTTTATTTTTTTTTTAAAACATCTTGATTACATACATGATTGTTTTTGGGTTTCGGTCATGTAAAGAACACCCACCCATCACCAGTGCAACATTCCCATCCCACCAATGTCCAAGTCTCCCTCCCTACCCACCCAAAACCCCCGCCTGTACTCCTAAACAGGCTCTCCAATTTCCCTCATACATTCTCATTATAAGGAAAATTCAAAATGTAGTTATTTCTCTAAACTAAACTCATCACTCTTTGTCGGTGAGCTTCCTATGGTGAGCTGGAACATCCAGCTCTTTTCACTTTTGTGTCTGGAAATTATTATTGCAAGAATGTCTTTCATTTCTCTTATAAACCCACATAGATGAGTGAGACCATTCCTGCGTTTTCTCTCTCTCTCTTCTGACTTATTTCACTCAGCAAAATAGATTCCGTATACATCCATGTATAGGAAAATTTTCATGACCTTCATCTCTCCTGACAGCTGCATAATATTCCATTGTGTATATGTACACAGTTTCTTTAGGCATTCATCTGTTGAAGGGCATCTTGGTTAGTTTCCCAGAGTCTTGCTATGGTAAATAGTGCTGCAATGAATATAGGTGTAAGGAAGGGGTTTTTGTACTGTATTTTTGTGTTCCCTAGGGTATTTCCTAGGAGTGGTATAGTGGATCATATGGGAGCTCGATTTCCCGTTTTTGAAGGAATCTCCATATCGCTTTCCATAAAGGTTGAACTAGACGGCATTCCCACCAGCAGTGGATAAGAGTTCCTTTCTCTCCACATCCCCGCCAACACTGTTTTTCTCATTCTTTGTGATGTGTGCCATTCTCTGTGGTGTGAGGTGGTATCTCATCGTTGTTTTGATTTGCATCTCCCTGATGATTAGTGATGTGGAGCATTTTTTCATGTGTCTTTTGGCCATTTGTATTTCTTCTTTGTCAAAGTGTCTGTTCATTTCTTCTCCCCATTTTTTGATGGGATTAGATGTTTTTTTCTTGTAAAGTTCTGTCAGTGCCTTGTATATTTTGGAGATTAGCCCCTTATCTGATGGGTATTGGGTGAATAGTTTCTCCCACTCAGTGGGTGGCTCTTGTATCCTGGGCACTATTTCCTTTGAGGTGCAGAAACTTCTCAGCTTAATATATTCCCATCTGTTAATCTCTGCTTTCACTTGCTTGGAGAGTGCAGTTTCCTCCTTGAAGATGCCTCGGTAATGGTCCTGGAGTGTCTTGGCCTATGTGCTGTTCTATCTATCTTATGGTTTTGGGGCTGATATCGAGGTCCTTTAAACAATTTGGATTTTGAAAACCCCTTTTCTGATGCTATGATGATTAGGGGTGGGGTTGTGATACTACGTTCAATTTTTGCAAGCGGCTATACCAATTGTGCCAACACCACTTGTTGACGAAGAGGCACTTTCCTGCTCCATTAGGGGTTTCCTGCTCCTTTATCGCGCAAACTTTAGGTGGTTGTATTTTCTGGCGCGAACATTTTCTGAGTATTCAAGTCTATTCCACTGTGTCTGAGGGCCTGTCCTTATTCCTGAATACCATGCTGTTTTGATAAACTATTGCCTTTGGTAGTACAGTTTAAGTTGGGGAAAGTAATTCCTCCCATATTCTTTTTCCCAATGATTGCTTTAGCTATTCGAGGGTATGTTTATTGTTCCAAATGAATTTCAAAAGTGCCCTGATCCACTTCTTTGAAGAACTGTCATGGGTATCTTTAGAGGTGATAGCATCTAAAATCTGTATAATGCCTTGGGGAGTATTGCCATTTTGATGATGTTAATCCTGCCCAATCCTACGAGCAGGTATGCGTTTTTATTTCCCGAGTGTCCTCTCTTATTTCTTGGAAGCAGTGTTTTATAGTTTTCTTTGTATAGGTCCTTCACATTTTTAGTCAAGTAGTATTCATGATATTTGAGTTTGTGTGGCACTATTGTGAATGGGATTGTTTTCTTAATGTCATTTCTTCCTGATTGCTATTGGTGTATAGAAAGGCCATTGATTTTTTGTGTGTTAATTTTGTAGCCTGCCACCTTGCTATATGAGTTCTATTGTTTTTAGAAGCTTTTTGGTTAGAGGTCTTTAGGGTTTTCTAAGTAGAGTATCATGTCATCTGCAAACAGTGAGAGCTTGACTTCTTCCTTTCCTATCTGAATTCCCTTGAGATCTTTTTCTTGCCTAATCGCTATAGCAAGTACTTCCAGTGCTATGTTGAATAGGAGTGGTGAGAGAGGACAGCCCTTGTCTTTGTACCAGAACTTTAGAGGGAAGGCTTTTAGTTTTTCTCCGTTGAGGATAATATTTGCCATTGGCTTGTGGTAGATGGCTTCACTAGATTGAGAAAGGTTCCTTCCATTCCCATCTTGCTGAGAGTTTTGATCAGAATGGGTGTTGGACCTTATCAAATGCTTTCTCTGCATCTATTGATATGATCATGTGGTTTTTATTTTTCTTGTTATTGATGTTGTGTATGATGTTGATGGATTTACGGATGTTAAACCAGCCTTGCATTCCTGGGATGAAACCTACTTGATCGTAGTGGATGATCTTCTTAATGAGGCATTGAATCCTATTTGCCAGGATTTTGTTGAAGATCTTTGCATCGGCATTCATCAGCGATATTCGGTCTGTAATTTTCTTTTTTTGTAGCATCTCTGTCTGGTTTAGGTATCAAGGTGATGTTGGCTTCATAAAAGCTATTTGGAAGTGTTTCCGTTTGTTCAATTTCATGAAAGAGTCTTGCCAGGATTGGTAGTAGTTCCTCTTGGAAAGTTTGAAAGAATTCATTAGTGAATCCATCTGGGCCTGGGCTTTTGTTTTTCGGCAGACCTTTGATTACCGTTTTGATTTCATCAATGGTGATGGGGGTGTTTAGATATGCTACATCCTCTTCCTTCAACCGTGGAGATTATAAGAGTCCAAGAATTTATCCATTTCTTCCAGGTTCTCATTTTTAGTGGCGTAGAGTTTTTCAAAGTAGTTTCTGATTACCCTTTGAATCTCTGTCATATCAGTAGTGATCTCTCCTTTTTCATTCCTAATACGAGTTATCAAGTTTCTCTCTCTCTCTTTCTTTGTTAGGTTTGCCAGTGGTCTATCAATCTTGTTTATTTTTTCAAAGAACCAACTTCTGCTTTCGTTGATCTTTCGGATTGTTTTTTGGGTTTCCACTTCATTGATTTCTGCTCTCAAGCTTTGTTATTTCCTTCTGTCTTCCTATTTTTGGGTCCTTTTGTTGAGCACTTTCTAGTTCTATTAGCTGTGTCATTAAGCTACTCAGGTAAGCTCCTTCTTCCTTCCTGATGTTGTGCTTGCAAAGCTATAAATTTTCCTCTCAGTACTGCTTTTGCTGTGTCCCATAAGTTCTGATAGTTTGTGTCTTTATTGTCATTTGTTTCCAGGAACCTTTTGATTTCCTCCTTGATTTCATCTCGGACCCACTGGTTATGAGTATGAGGCTGTTTAACTTCCAGGTGTTAATGTTTTTCTTCTGAGTCCCTTTGGAATTCACAAATAATTTCAGAGCCTTGTGGTCAGCAAAGGTAGTCTGCAAAATTTCTATCCTCTTGATATTATGGAGATATGTTTTATGTGCCAGCCATGTAGTCTATCCTGGAGAATGTCCCATGTACATTGGAGAAGAATGTGTATCCAGGTTTCTGGGGTGGAGTGTCCTATATATATCCACTAGGCCTCTTTCTTCCATTTCTCTCCTCAGGTCTAGTATATTCTTGTTGGGTTTCAGTCTGGTTGACCTATCCAGTGTTGACAAAGCCGTGTTAAGGTCCCCCACAATTATTGTGTTGTTATTGATATTATTTTTCAGATTTGTCAACAGTTGTATTAAATATTTTGCTGGCCCCTCATTTGGTGCGTATATGTTTAGGAGAGTGAATTCTTCCTGCTCTATATACCCCTTGATTAATATAAAATGTCCATCTTTGTCCCTTACAACCTTCCTGAGTATAAAGTTTGCATTATCTGATATTAGTATGGCCACTCCAGCTTTTTTATGGGTGTTGTTTGCTTGGATGATTTTTCTCCAGCCTTTTATTTTGAGTCTATGTTTGTTCTGACTATTCAGGTATGTTTCTTGTAGGCAGCAGAAGGTTGGGTTGAGTTTTTTGATCCATTTAGCCACTCTGTTTCTCTTGACTGGTGCATTTAGACCATTGACGTTGAGAGAAAGAATTGTCCTGGGATTTAATGCCATCTTTATATCGAAATTTGGTGTCTTTTGGTTAGTCTTGTCTTAAATTAGGTCTTTCAGTTTTTCTTTTAAGACTGGTTTTGTGTCTGTAAAGTTTCTGAGCTGCTTTTTGTCAGTGAAACCATGTATTCTTCCGTCAAACCGGAAAGTGAGTTTTGCTGGGTATAGTATTCTGGGTGAAGCATTCATTTCATTCAGTCTTGTCACAATATCCCACCACTGCTTTCTGGCATTGAGTGTTTCTGGTGACAGGTCTGCTGTAAATCTCAAGGATGCTTGCTTGAGTGTAATTTCCCCCTTTTGATCTTGCTGTTTTCAGAATTCCTGTCTCTATCTGTGGGATTTGTCATTGTGACTAGGATGTGTCTTGGGGTGGTTTTTTCTGGGGTCTCTTTTGGTTGGTACTCTTCGAGCATGCAGGGATTTGATCACCTATATTCTTTAGCTCTGGAAGTTTCTCTTTTAATGATGTTCTTGACCATTGATTCTTCCTGGGAATTTTCTTCCTGGGTCTCTGGGACGCCAATGATTCTTAAGTTGTTTCTGTTGATCTTATCATAGACTTCTATTTTCATCTGTTCCCATTCTTTGACTAATTTTTTCCGTTGTCTGCTCATTTGCTTTAAGTTTTTTGTCCAATCTCTCCTGCTGTATGGAATTGTTATGTATCTCATCTTCCACAGCACCAAGTCTATTCTCAGCTTCTGATACCCTGTCCCAGAGCTTATCCATTTTGTCATTCACTTCGTTTACTGACTTTTTCAGTCCTGTTAGTTGACATGTTATTTTCAGTTTGGAGTTTTGTCATTTCTGCCTTCATATTTTCTTGGTTCTTATTAGTGTTCTGTTCAACTCGATCCATGGTTTCTTGGAGTCTGTTGAGCACCTTCCATATTGCTAGTCTAAAGTCCTTATCTGAGAGGTTGATTAGTTGTTCAGTCATTATCTGGTCCTCAGAATTGTCATCTTCATTCTCTATGTCTGATGCTGGCCTGAGTTGTTTCCCATTGTCACACTTGTATTGTGGGTTTTTCTACGTGTTGTGGTGGTATTCATTGTCTATATGATGTAGGCAGCACACTCCTCTGGCTCCTCCCTTTCTGGATGGGCTGACTTGCCTCTAAGGGAGGGGAGTCCTCCGTGGATGAAGCCTCACACTGGGTCAAATCTTAGGCCCGAGCATGCAACAGAGAAGACAGTCCAGAGAGAAATGCTTGCTTCTCTGATATAGCACAGTTCTTATCGTGATTTTTTCTTATTGTTGCAATGGTGTTCTTTTCTTAGAAGGAGCGCACGGCCGCGTAGCGAAGCGGAGCGGCCGTGCTCTGATGGAGCTCTTTTGCCCCACTCCCAAGAGTTTCACACAAGAGGACAGTAGACAGATATTTACAGTTCACACTCACAGTTGGGCCCCTCTGCGCAGGCTTAGATTCGTGTCTTTTCCCCGCCTGATGTCCCAAGCAGGGAATCCAGCTTCTGCAGCAGTCTGCCGGCCGGTTTTTATGTTCTGAATCCCGCCCTGGAAATGGCCTCCGGGGTAGGGAGAGCAGATTTCTGGAGCTCTTTTGCCCCACTCCCAAGAGTTTCACACAAGAGGACAGTAGACAGATATTTACAGTTCACACTCACAGTTGGGCCCCTCTGCGCAGGCTTAGATTCGTGTCTTTTCCCCGCCTGATGTCCCAAGCAGGGAATCCAGCTTCTGCAGCAGTCTGCCGGCCGGTTTTTATGTTCTGAATCCCGCAACTGGAAATGGCCTCCGGGGTAGGGAGAGCAGATTTCTGGAGCTCTTTTGCCCCACTCCCAAGAGTTTCACACAAGAGGACAGTAGACAGATATTTACAGTTCACACTCACAGTTGGGCCCCTCTGCGCAGGCTTAGATTCGTGTCTTTTCCCCGCCTGATGTCCCAAGCAGGGAATCCAGCTTCTGCAGCAGTCTGCGGCCGGTTTTTATGTTCTGAATCCCGCCCTGGAAATGGCCTCCGGGGTAGGGAGAGCAGATTTCTGGAGCTCTTTTGCCCCACTCCCAAGAGTTTCACACAAGAGGACAGTAGACAGATATTTACAGTTCACACTCACAGTTGGGCCCCTCTGCGCAGGCTTAGATTCGTGTCTTTTCCCCGCCTGATGTCCCAAGCAGGGAATCCAGCTTCTGCAGCAGTCTGCCGGCCGGTTTTTATCAGGTCAGCTTTCTTGTTCACTTTTTTTTCTCAGATCCTATGTGCAAGTTGCTCCAGATCCACATGAACAGCTACTTGCTTCCTTGTTAAGAATAGGGGATAGGGTTGCTGGTAAATGCTCTAATGAACTAAAATTAATAACAATTTACTGTCAAAATTCTTTCTTTGTGGCTCTAAGCCTTCATAAGTCTCCAGAGTTCCAATTAGAGTTAAATCAAGGAGATATTACCTATGCAGTTGTTTAGGCAGGGAGGTAGGTCGCTAGTGCCTTATCATTAATCTCCTCAGAAGTTTTGTTTCTTTATATATATATTTTTTAATTTTTTTATTTAAACACCTTGATTACATACATGATTGTGTTTGGGTTTCAGTCATGTAAAGAACACCCCCCATCACCAGTGCAACATTCCCATCACCAATGTCCCAAGTTTCCCTCCTCCCCACCCGACCCCTGCCTGTACTCTAAACAGGCTCTTCATTGCCCTCATACATTCTTATTATTAGGATAGTTCAAAATGTAGTTATTTCTCTAACTAAACTCATCACTATTTGTGGTGAGCTTCCTGAGGTGAGCTGGAACTTCCAGCTCTTTTCTCTTTTGTGTCTGAAAATTATTATTGCAAGAATGTCTTTCATTTTTCTTAAAACCCATAGATGAGTGAGACCATTCTGCGTTTTTCTCTCTCTCTCTCTGACTTATTTCACTCAGCATAATAGATTCTGTGTACATCCATGTATAGGAAAATTTCATGACTTCATCTCTCCTGACAGCTGCATAATATTCCATTGTGTATATGTACCACAGTTTCTTTAGCCATTTGTCTGTTGAAGGGCATCTGGGTTGTTTACATAGTCTTGCTATGGTAAATAGTGCTGCAATGAATATAGGTGTAATGAAGGGGTTTTTGTATTGTATTTTTATGGTCCTAGGGTATATTCCTAGGAGTGGTATAGCTGGATCGTATGGGAGCTCGATTTCCAGTTTTTGGAGGAATCTCCATATTGCTTTCCATAAAGGTTAAACTAGACGGCATTCCCACCAGCAGTGGATAAGAGTTCCTTTCTCTCCACATCCCCGCCAACACCGTTTATTCTCATTCTTTGTGATGTGTGCCATTCTCTGTGGTGTGAGGTGGTATCTCATCGTTGTTTTGATTTGCATCTCCCTGATGATTAGTGATGTGGAGCATTTTTTCATGTGTCTTTTGGCCATTTGTATTTCTTCTTCGTCAAAGTGTCTGTTCATTTCTTCTCCCCATTTTTTGATGGGATTAGATGTTTTTTTCTTGTAAAGTTCTGTCAGTGCCTTGTATATTTTGGAGATTAGCCCCTTATCTGATGGGTATTGGGTGAATAGTTTCTCCCACTCAGTGGGTGGCTCTTGTATCCTGGGCACTATTTCCTTTGAGGTGCAGAAGCTTCTCAGTTTAATATATTCCCATCTGTTAATCTCTGCTTTCACTTGCTTGGAGAGTGCAGTTTCCTCCTTGAAGATGCCTGTAGTCTCAATGTCCTGGAGTGTTTTGCCTATGTGTTGTTCAATATATCTTATGGTTTTGGGTCTGATATCGAGGTCTTTAATCAATTTGGATTTTACCTTCGTACATGATGTTAGCTGGGGGTCTAAATTCAATTTTTTGCAAGTGGCTATCCAGTTGTGCCAACACCACTTGTTGAAGAGGCTTTCCCTGCTCCATTTAGTATTTCCTGCTCCTTTATCGAAAATGAGGTGATTGTATGTCTGGGGAACATTTTATGAATATTCAAGCCTATTCCACTGATCTGAGGACCTGTCCTTATTCCAATACCATGCTGTTTTGATAACTATTGCTTTGTAGTACAGTTTAAAGTTGGGGAAAGTAATTCCTCCCATATTCTTTTTCCCAATGATTGCTTTAGCTATTCTAGGGTGTTTATTGTTCCAAACGAATTTCAAAAGTGCCTGATCCACTTCTTTGAAAAATGTCATGGGTATCTTTAGAGGGATAGCATTAAATCTGTATAATGCCTTGGGGAGTATTGCCATTTTGATGATGTTAATCCTGCCAATCCATGAGCAGGGTATGCATTTCCATTTCCGCGTGTCCTCTCTTATTTCTTGGAGCAGAGTTTTGTAGTTTGTATAGGTCCTTCACATTTTTAGTCAAGTTATTTCCAAGATATTTGAGTTTGTGTGGCACTATTGTGAATGGGGTTGTTTTCTTAATGTCCATTTCTTCCTTATTACTATTGGTGTATAGAAAGGTCATTGATTTTTGTGTGTTAATTTTGTAGCCTGCCACCTTGCTATATGAGTCTATTGTTTCTAGAAGCTTTTTGGTAAAGTCTTTAGGGTTTTCTAAGTAGAGTATCATGTCATCTGCAAACAGTGAGAGCTTGACTTCTTCCTTTCCTATCTGGATTCCCTTGATATCTTTTTCTTGCCTAATCGCTATAGCAAGTACTTCCAGTGCTATGTTGAATAGGAGTGGTGAGAGAGGACAGCCTTGTCTTGTGCCAGAATTTAGAGGGAAGGCTTTTAGTTTTTCTCCATTGAGGATAATATTTGCCACTGGCTTGTGGTAGATGACCTTAACTATATTGAGAAAGGTTCCTTCCATTCCCATCTTGCTGAGAGTTTTGATCAAAATGGGTGTTGGACCTTATCAAATGCTTTCTCTGCATCTATTGATATGATCATGTGGTTTTTATTTTTCTTGTTGTTTATGTTGTGTATTATATTGATAGATTTACGGATGTTAAACCATCCTTGCATTCCTGGGATGAAACCTACTTGATCATAGTGGATGATCTTCTTAATGAGGCATTGAATCCTATTTGCCAGGATTTTGTTGAGGATCTTTGCATCTGCATTCATCAGCGATATTGGTCTGTAATTTCCTTTTTTCGTAGCATCTCTGTCTGGTTTAGGTATCAAGGTGATGTTGGCTTCATAAAAGCTATTTGGAAGTGTTTCTGTTTGTTCAATTTTATGAAAGAGTCTTGCCAGGATTGGTAGTAGTTCCTCTTGGAAAGTTTGAAAGAATTCATTAGTGAATCCATCTGGGCCTGGGCTTTTGTTTTTCGGCAGACATTTGATTACCATTTTAATTTCATCAATGGAGATGGGTGTGTTTAGATATGCTACATCCTCTTCCTTCAACTGTGGAAGATTATAAGAGTCCAAGAATTTATCCATTTCTTCCTGGTTCTCATTTTTAATGGAGTAGAGTTTCTCAAAGTAGTTTCTGATTACCCTTTGAATCTCTGTCATATCAGTAGTGATCTCTCCTTTTTCATTCCTAATACGAGTTATCAAGTTTCTCTCTCTTTCTTTCTTAGGTTTGCCAGTGGTCTATCAATCTTGTTTATTTTTTCAAAGAACCAACTTCTGCTTTCGTTGATCTTTCGGATTGTTTTTTGGGTTTCCATTTCATTGATTTCTGCTCTCAGCTTTGTTATTTCCTTCTGTCTCCCTATTTTTGGGTCCTTTTGTTGAGCATTTTCTAATTCTATTAGCTGTGTCATTAAGCTACTCAGGTAAGCTCCTTCTTCCTTCCTGATGTGTGCTTGCAAAGCTATAATTTTTCCCCTCAGTACTGCTTTTGCTGTGTCCCATAAGTTCTGATAGTTTGTGTCTTTATTGTCATTTGTTTCCAGGAACCTTTTGATTTCCTCCTTGATTTCATCTCGGACCCACTGTTTATTCATTATGAGGCTGTTTAACTTCCAGGTGTTAAAGTTTTTCTTCTGAGTCCCTTTGGAATTCACAAATAATTTCAGAGCCTTATGATCAGCGAAGGTATTCTGTAAAATTTCTATTCTCTTGATATTATGTGCCAGCATGTAGTCTATCCTGGAGAATGTCCCATGTACATTGGAGAAGAATGTGTACCCAGGTTTCTGGGGATGGAGTGTCCTATATATATCCACTAGGTCTCTTTCTTCCATTTCTCTCCTCAGGTCTTGTATATTCTTGTTGGGTTTCAGTCTGGTTGACCTATCTAGTGTTGACAAAGCCTTGTTGAGGTCCCCCACAATTATTGTGTTGTTATTGATATTATTTTTTAGATTTGTCAACAGGTGTATTAAGTATTTTACTGGCCCCTCATTCGGTGCATATATGTTTAGGAGAGTTATTTCTTCCTGCTCTACATACCCCTTGATTAATATAAAATGTCCATTTTTGTCCCTTACCACCTTCCTGAGTATAAAGTTTGCATTATCTGATATTAGTATGGCCACTCCAGCTTTTTTATGGGTGTTGTTTGCTTGGATAATTTTTCTCCAGCCTTTTATTTTGAGTCTATGTTTGTTCTGGCTATTCAGGTGTGTTTCTTGTAGGCAGCAGAAGGTTGGATTGAGTTTTTTGATCCATTTAGCCACTCTGTGTCTCTTGACTGGTGCATTTAGTCCATTGACGTTGAGAGAAAGAATTGTCCTGGGATTTAACGCCATCTTTATTTCAAAATTTGGTGTGTCTTTTGGGTAGTCTTGTCTTAGATTAGGTCTTTCAGTTTTTCTCTTAAGACTGGTTTTGTGTCTGTGAAGTTTCTGAGCTGTTTTTTGTCTGTGATACCATGTATTCTTCCGTCAAACCGGAAAGTGAGTTTTGCTGGGTATAGTATTCTGGGTGAAGCATTCATTTCATTCAGTCTTGTCACAATATCCCACCACTGCTTTCTGGCATTGAGTGTTTCTGGTGACAGGTCTGCTGTAAATCTCAGGGAAGCTTGCTTGAACGTGATTTCCCCTTTTGATCTTGCTGTTTTCAGAATTCTGTCTCTATCTGTGGGATTTGTCATTGTGACTAGGATGTGTCTTGGGGTGGTTTTTCTTGGGTCTCTTTTGGTTGGTACTCTTCGAGCATGCAGGATTTGATCACATATATTCTTTAGCTCTGGAAGTTTCTCTTTAATGATGTTCTTGACCGTTGATTCTTCCTGGAAATTTTCTTCCTGGGTCTCTGGGACTCCAATGATTCTTAAGTTGTTTCTATTGATCTTATCATAGACTTCTATTTTCATTTGTTCCCATTCTTTGACTAATTTTTCCATTGTCTGTTCATTTGCTGCAAATTTTTTTTTTTTACAATCTCTCCTGCTGTATGGAATTATTATGTATCTCATCTTCCACAGCACCAAGTCTATTCTCCGTTTCTGATACCCTGTCCCAGAGCTTATCCATTTTCTCATTCACTTCGTTTACTGACTTTTTCAGACCTGTTAGTTGACATGTTATTTCAGTTTGGAGTTTTGTGATTTCTGTCTTCATATTTTCTTGGTTCTTATTAGTGTTCTGTTCAACTCGATCCATGTTTCTTTGAGTTCTTTGAGCATCTTCCATATTGCTAGTCTAAAGTCCTTATCTGAGAGGTTGGTTAGTTGGTTGGTCATTATCTGGTCCTCAGAATTGTCATCTTCATTCTCTATGTCTGATGCTGGCCTGCGTTGTTTCCCCATTGTCACACTTGTATTGTGGGTTTTTCTATGTGTTGTGGTGGAATTCATTGGCTATATGAGGCAGGCTCCACTCTCCTCAGGCTCCGCCCTTTCTGGATGGGCCAACTTGCCTCTAAGGGAGGGTAGTCCTCTGTGGATGAAGCCTCACAGAGGATCAAATCTTAGGCCCGAGCACGCAGCAGAGAAGACAGCCTGGAGAGAAATGCTTGCTTCTGTGATCCATCAGGGTTCTTAGTGTGATTTTTTTCTTCTTGTTGCAATGGTGTTCTTTTTTGCTCGCTTGCTGGGTAGCTTCAGAATGCAGTTTTTTGGGGGTTCACTTCCCAGGGCTCTGAGGAGAGCCGCTCGCTGGGTAGCTTCCGAATGCAGTTTTTGGGGGCTTGCTTCCCAGGGCTCTGAGGAGAGTTTCAGGAGTCAGAAAAGACAGAGAAGGACAGACAGGGCTCTCTTCAGGTCCTCAGTTTCCTCAGAAGAAGCACAGCCAGGCAGGGACTCTGCAAGTGAGTCAATCAGCACTTCACCTGGCAGTCCCCGAGGTCAGCCACTCTTACTCACTCACCCACTCGCTGGGTAGCTTCCGAATGCAGTTTTTTGAGGGTTCGCTTCCCAGGGCTCTGAGGAGAGCTCCAAGGATTCAGAAAAGACAGAGAAGCACAGGGCAGGGATCCTTTCAGGTCCTCAGTTTCCTCAGAAGGAGCACAGCCAGGCAGGGACTCCGCAAGTGAGTCAATCAGCACTTCACCTGGCAGTCCCCACGGTCAGCCATTTTTTACTCACTCACCCGCTCGCTGGGTAGCTTCCGGATGCAGTTTTTGGGGGCTCGCTTCCCAGGGCTCTTAGGAGAGTTTCAGGAGTCAGAAAAGACAGAGAAGGACAGACAGGGCTCTCTTCAGGTCCTCAGTTTCCTCAGAAGACGTTTCTTTATATTTTTAATAAAACTATACTAATCAAACATTTATCTCTTATTAGGCATTTAAAGTACAAGTTATGTCATTTAAAATGTCTTTTGGAGATATTATTATAGAATTATACATAACATTTGTATAATGGTAATCAATTTTGAAAGATTTTCTAATAATAAACCATAGTTAAATGTCAAGAATGCCTACTGTACTAGTAACACAAAATGCACTACTCTGAACCCCAATCATAAAATAGTTGTAAACTTCATCCAAAAGCTTCATGAGGTAATAAGTATTCTTACTTCAAAAAAAGAAGCTTAGAACTATTGGAAAGCAGGCGAAGATGGCAGAGAAGTGTACCCTATGCTGGGTTCCCCAACCAAACAACACAATAAAACATAGAACTCCTCATATGGCCCAAAGGAGCTCTAGAACAGGTTAGGAGTTCTAGCATGGGCCCTTGGTGGGGGGTAGGGGTGAAACAGAGGCAAGAAGCAAAGAAAACAGGGAGGAGGGAGAACTAGTTTGTCAAACCTTAATGCCAGCTTTCCAAATCTCCACCATCAAAAACCCTACTGGGAAACTAGACCTACAAGGCAAGGTCTTTCCAACATCTTTCCCTCCATCTTGTCTTACCCTGAAAACATGGTTCCCGAAAGAGGACCATAAATTTAACTGAAACTAATTTCCTATTTCTGTGGTTAATATTATTGCAATATTATCAGAATGGATTTCATTTGTAGAATAGTGATATTAGGGTCCCTAAGCAGTATATCTATGTAGTTATCCTGATTAATTTACTTAATAAGACATAGCTTTCTTTTTTCATCACACCCAGAAGTGCTCAGGGGTTACTCCTGGCTCTACGCTCAGAAATTGCTCCTGGAGGCCCAGGGGACCATATAGGATGTCTGGATTCAAAACACTGTCCTTCTGCATGCAAGGCAAGTACCCTACCTCCATGCTATCTCTCTGGCCCCTAGTTTTCCTATTTTGTTCAAATAGGACTTATTGAAGATGCAAAGCTTTAGAGATTTACTAAAATAAAGGAGACTTGACAAATTGGAGCTTGAACAAAAGAAATGTTAAATAACAGGTATCATAGATTGTTATTATCATTTTAAATTAACATCAGTTTTTAGCCAAAAGTATTTTGATGAGAATGTTGTACTATGTCAATATTCAGAAATATACAAATAATTGAGAAGCAGCAGGGTATTAATAGATTAATAAAGCAAAAATATTTTTCTTAGAGCAAAGAAACTAGAGATTATTAGATATGAATGTCTTAGAAAAATATTAAAACCACTTATTTTGATACCTATATTTAGGTAAAGGCACACAGTAAAGGAGAGATGGGTATTGGTGGTGGGAATGTTGCTCTGGTGAAGGGGGGGTATTTTGTTTATGACTGAAACCCAACTACAAACATGCTTGTAATCATGGTGCTTAAATAAAGATTTCTATATTTAAAAAAAAAGTACAGTAAGGGGCCAGAGTGGTGGTGCAGTGGTAGGACGTTTGTCTTGCACGTGGCTGACCTAGGATGGACCACAGTTCTATCTCCTGGTGTCCCCTATGGTCCTCCAAGCCAGGAGTAATTTCTGAGCACATAGTTAAGAGTAACCCCTGAGCAACACCAGGTATGACCCAAAAACAAGCAAATGAAAAGCACAATAAGATACAAAGCATAATAATGAAACATGCTTATAATTGGGCTAAGGATTTAGATATATTCCGGGGGGGGGTTTATTTTTTATGCAGTTTGGGAAAAAATCATGATTTACAAAGTTATTCACAGTTGAGTTTCAAGTATACAATATTTCAGCACCAATCTCATCAGCACTGCAAACATCCCTCTATAACTGGCCCCAGATCTCCTCCCATATCCCAGATTGCCTCTTTGACAGGCATTTTTAACTTTGGTTATTATAATTTGTGGCTTATAATCTATACATATACCACATATCTACCCTACAGAGATAGCCTTGTCACTTCCCATTTGCCTTTTCTTACTTGTCCCCTTGATTTCTTTTTTACCCTTCTTATATTCTAAGAAGTGCCTGTCAAGGGGGCAGGTTAGGTGTGGGGGGAAAAGAGGATCTGGGACATTTGTGAAGAAAAGTTAATACTGGTGGTGGGATTGGAGTTAGAACATTGTATGCCTGAAATTATTGTGAGCAACTTTATAAATCATGATGTCTTAATTAAAATATTAAAATGTAAAAATAAAAAATTTATGACCCAAAATTCTATATCTTATAAAATTTTTATTTAAGAAAGAAAGAGATAACATGCCCAGAGCCTATAGTTAGTCTCATGACAGTATGCTTCAAGGGTAGACACATGCATCTCTTAGGCCAAGGGAATTTCCTTTCTAATTTCCCCCAATATTTACTGTACCTATGCAAAAAAAAAAAATCTTGCCACAACTGCCCCCATTTTAAAATATTTTTGTTGTTTATTTATTTTATTATTTATTTATATTTTTTCTTCTTTCTTTTTTTTTCTTCGTTTAATTTTATTTATATTTATAGATTCTAGATGGGCTCCCCCCACTTCTTTTTTTTTTTACAGAACCATAGAACATTAATCATCTTGTTCTGCCTCATATTTCTGTCTTCCTACAAACTGAGAAAAGAAAAATGGATGGGACCCAGGGCAAGTGGTCTCAGGAGCATTGAGTGGAAATAAAAAAATGAGCAGACCTAAATACCCAACCCAAAGTCAATGACAATAGAATAAAGAGACCCAAACTACAGCAATCTATACACAAATGGGACTTGTTACACTAGCAGTCCAGGGAGCTAAGGTTGGAGGTATGGGATGCATACTGGAAACTACAGCGAAGGGTTGTCAACACTGGTGGTGGGAATGGCCCTAATTTACTGTACTTTATACCTTAAATACAACTGTGAAAGACTCACATTGGCCTCAATAAGAGAACGAAGGAGAAATGTTCTAACATAAATATTTATTCTAACAAAAATATTCTAACATAAAAAGCTAAGAAAGTTCATTAATCCTTGAACTGCATCCTAAGAAATGCTCTAATTATCCTTTGAGGTGAAATGCAAAGATACTAGAAGCTCTATGAAGAAATAGACTATAAAATACATATATAGGTAAATATATAACTCAGCATTATAGTATGTAATGCCCAAATTCAGTGAGCATGTTCTGACCATTACTCTGAACTCTTCCTCAAGTAGGTTATAATTACTGTTTTTAAAGTTTTTTCCTTGAGGTTGTAGCATATCCTTTATTTTGAAACATTTTCCTCTATACCTTACTTTGTTTGACCTCTATATTATTTCTGCTATTATGTTATTTAGTTGCTATATGTTATTCAGATTTTGGCATATATAATTCACATGGTATCAATTTTCCTTACTAGATAAAAGAGCTACCTTTTTCAGTCTTGAAGGCGTGACTTTATATAAGAGGTGAAGCAGTTCAATGAAGTTATATGTCTTGTCTGTCAAACCTCTATAATTGTCCAAGGAGCTGATTTTATTTTGAATATCTCTAAGTTAGCTGTGAGTGAGTTAAGGCATGTCTCTGACCCAAAGGAAGGCTTTTGGTTTCCATGTTCTGAAACCAAGTGGAGGATAGGCCCTCAAGTTATTCAGGTATGCAAGTATATATACTTGTGCTGAAGCTGAAACATGAGCCCTGCTGGCCATGAAAGTTAGGCAATCAAGAAGGGGAACTTTGTTGGATCAAATATGGCTAAAAGGATCTTGAGATGGGGAACTCTGTGTGTGTGTGTGTGTGTGTGTGTGTGTGTGTGTGTGTGTGTGTGTGTGTGTCTTTTTGGAGATAAAACCATGTATGTGAGTTAAAATTTTTTTCCAGTTGCTCACATAGTAAATTATCAATTGTCTTATTACTAAACTTAATTTCACATAATACATTTCAGTTCCTCATTTTGCTGCAAATAATAAACTTTCCTTATTTTTATAGCCATTACAAGGATGACATCATCATCCCTTAAAGATGCATTAACAGGGACTGGAGCGATGGCACGCAGTAGGGCCCTTGCATGCAGCTGACCCCAGGACAAACCTGGGTTCTATTCCCATATGGTCCCTGAAGTTAGAAGCGATTTCTGAGTGCATAGCCAGGAGTAACCCCTGAGAGCTGCTGGATGTGGCCCAAAACTATACACCCCCAAAATTAAAAACTCTGGTGTGAGCCAGAAAGATAGTACATAGGTGAAAGAGCTTGCACTGCTGGGGCCAGGTACACCCCCAAACCAAAAGCAAATAAAGTTAAGAACTGATCTAACTCTCATATAGAAATGGACTGAAGAAGTTGGGGTGACAGTACAGTGGATAGGACACTTGCCTTGCATTTGACTGACCCAGATTTGATCCCCTACATCCCTTATAATCCCCAAGCACTCAGGAATCAGGTCTCGGCACTCCTGATTCCTGAGAGCTCGGGGGATCAAAAAAAAAAAAGAAGGTCAGAACTAAATACCCAAGCCAAAGTCAATGACAATAGACTAGAATCAAGAGACCCAAACTACAACAATCTAAACATAAAATGCACCTGTTACACTGGTAGATCAGGGGGCTCAGGGCAGAGATGAATGCTGGGAACTTTGGTGGCAAGAGGTCAACACCGGTGGTGGAAATGGCCCTAATTCACTGTCACTATATGGCTGAAATATAAATATGAAGGACTTGTAATTCACAATGGTTTCAATAATTTTTAAAAAAATCTAACATAATTTTCTGTTCATGTAAAGGAAATTAAAATCACAATGAGATATCACTATATCACATTTAGAATGACTGTTACAACACCAAATTCTGGCCAAAATGTGGAAGAAAAATGACACCATGCAGAAATGTAAAATATAGTCACTATGGAAAAGAGCTTTGCACATTCTTAAAAAACTAAATCTACAATTACCATACAATCCAGAAACTGCATTCCTGGGCAATTACCCAAGAGAAATGAAACTTATATTCACCTACAATACTATAAGTCAATATTTGTAGCATTATTCATTATTCATAATACTTACAAATTGGAAACATCCCAAAATAAGTCAGTGTGTTAAAGGTAAACAAACCATGGTAGAGTCTTACTTGGAATACCACTAAGTAATAAAGAGAAAAGCATTAAAACATGCAATAAACTGCATATATCTCCAATTATACTGGATTAAAGAGGTCAATGCTAAAAGATATCATACTGTACAATTCCATTTAGTTAAATTTGATTATTTATTTTTCGCTTCCAAAGTGGTTCAAAGAGGTCCTAGTACCCCAGTAATACTCAGAGAGGTCCCCATATGCTTTGCATATGGACTGTTTTAACATTAGTATTCTAGATGTAATAGTTTTTTGGATTATCTTTGCTGTATTGAGGGGGTAAAATTGTTGGTTTCTTGGATCCTTGGGGACCATATGCAGCACTAAGGATCTAACCGGATATGGCAATATGCAAAACAAGTGCCTTAACCCCTGTAATATCTCTAAAGGCTCTGATAATTAATTCTGTAAAATAATAGCATTGAGATATAAGTATAATAAGAGTCATAAAATCTAGGCTGAATAAACAGTATAGTCTGCCTTGCACGCAGTTGACCTGGGTTTGCTCCTGGCACCATAAACACATAGCCCAAAAGTGATTTGTGAGCACAGAGCCAGAAATAAGCCCTGAACACAATTGTGTATGGCTCAAACACACACACATACCACCACCACCACCACCACCACCACCACCAACAACAACAACAACAAAACAACAACAACAAAAACAACAAACCCCAGGAAAACAGAGTTATAAAAGCTGTTTATTTCTTACAATTGCCTATGATTATATAATAATATCAAAAGTTTTAGTTGTTTTCTGTTGTTTTTTTTTTCTGGCAATTCTCAGAGCTAACTCCTGGCTTTGTGCAGTAATTGCATTTGCTTGTATTCAGGGATCAATATGTGGTGACAGGGAAGAATCTGGGCCAACTATATACAAGGCAAGAGTCTTTTTTGGGGCCACACTCAGAAGGGCTCTGCACTCAGGAATCATTACTGTTTGGCTTTGATGGCCATTATGTGATGCCAGATATTGAAAGTAAGGTAAACGTCCTATCCACTGTACTATCATTTGGCGCCTAAGGTAAGCATGATAATGACCCAAATTAAAGTTTTTTTATATTTTGAACCACACCTGGTGACCCTCAGAGGTTACTCCTGGCTATGAGCTCAGATATTGCTCCTGGCTTGGGGGACTATATGGGACACTGCGGGATCCAACCATAGTCTGTCCTGAGTCAGTTGTGTGCAAGGCAAATGCCCTACTACTGTGCCATCGCTCCGGCCCCCCAAAATTAAATTTTACTTTTGGTTTTTGGGTCACACCCGGCAGTGCTCAGGGGTTTCTCCTGGCTCTAGGCTCAGAAATTGCCCCTGGAAGGCTTGGGGGACCATATGGGATGCCGGGCTTCGAACCACTGTCCTTCTGCATGCAAGGCAAACGCCTTACCTCTATGCTATCTCTCCGGTACCAAATTAAAGTTTTAATTAAAAAGTTATACTGGGGGGCCGGAGAGATAGCATGGAGGTAAGGCGTTTGCCTTTCATGCAGGAGGTCATCGGTTCGAATCCCGGTGTCCCATATGGTCCCCCGTGCCTGCCAGAAACAGTTTCTGAGCCTGGAGCCAGGAATAATCCCTGAGCACTGCCGGGTGTGACCCAAAAACCACAAAAAAAAAAAAAAAGTTATACTGGGGGCTGGCGAGGTGGCGCTAGAGGTAAGGTGTCTGTATTGCAAGCGCTAGCCAAGGAAGGACTGCAGTTCGATCCCCTGGCGTCCCATATGGTCCCCCCAAGCCAGGGGCAATTTCTGAGTGCTTAGCCAGGAGTAACCCCTGAGCATCAAATGGGTGTGGCCGAAAAACCAAACCAAAACAAAACAAACAAAAAAAAGTTATACTGAGGCGGGAGAGATAGCATGGAGGTGGTACGTTTGCCTTGCATGCAGAAGGTCGGTGGTTTGAATCCCGGCATCCCATATGGTCCTCTGAGCCTGCCAGGAGCGATTTCTGAGCCTAGAGCCAGGAGTAACCCCTGAGCGCTGCCGGGTGTGACCCAAAAACCAAAAATAATAAAAAAAATTAAAAAATTATACTAACTGTAACCTTGGGGTTGCTACTATTTTATTTGTGTTTTATTATCTTACTTTTTTTTTGTTTTGTTTTTGGGCCACACCCGGCATTGCTCAGGGATTACTCCTGACTGTCTGCTCAGAAATAGCTCCTGGCAAGCAGAGGGGACCATATGGGACACCGGGATTCGAACCAACCACCTTTGGTCCTAGATCGGCTGCTTGCAAGGCAAACGCCGCTGTGCTATCTCTCCGGGTCCTATTTTACTTTTTTGCAGTGCCAGGAATAGAACCCTGGGCCTCACACAAGCAATCGAGTGTTCTACCACTGAGTTAAATCCCTGGCTGCTATTAAAAAATAACCTAATACCTGATATGCAAAGATGCCCTTTTGCCATCTTTTATACAATTTCTTTAAGCTCTTTATTCCTTGACTGTCACCTTTTCCCACTACTGTAAACCAGGAATTTAATGCTTTCATGTATGAACTCATGCTTCATGCATGAACTCATGCTTCATGCATGAAGTCAACTGAACACACAGTGGCTGTATACTTGGGCTGGTACCACAAAAACAAATCAGACTAAATTTCCTACTACACAGACAATTCTAAAAAAATTTTTTTTTTGAAAAGGGGCAAATCTTTGATACAATCTTAATGTGGCCAATATATTCTTCAAGGTTTACTCCATTGAAGTGGTCCATAGATAATGAAAACAATCTTAAACAGTATAAATACATTTATATTGTGTTCGATGTATCAATGTGATCTCTTCCTATAATAAAAATTTTAACCTCTTAGTGCTAGACTCAATGAAGTCTGTTAATTTTATCAACTATTTCTTATTTCTCAATTTAACACAACATTATAAATGTAATCCATATATTTCTACCCTTTTCTAATGTGTTCAGGCTGTATTTATTTTAATTGTTTAGTTTTTTGGTGGTCAAATCTAGCAGTATTCAGGGATCAGGGATCACTTCTGGCAAGGCTGAGGGACCATATGGGATGCCAGAGATAGAAACCAGGTTGGCTGCATGCAAGGTAAGCATTGTACTATTGCTCAGTCCATCAGGTTGCATTTTAAACAATTTTCATATCTATTGCTATTTATTTCACACCAAGGATTGGCAAACTTCTATAAAGGATCATTAGTAATACTTTAGACTTGTGATATATACATAGCCTCAACTCTGGTACTATAAGATGAAAGCAAATATAGTTAGTATTTAAACATATAAACTTGGTCATGTTCCAATTAAACTTTATTTACAAAAATGAGGAAGGTTATAATTTGCTGCCCTGTATTTTACAATCAGTGTTGGCATCTGAAGTAAAAGTAAAGGTCTCAGGACATGTAGAGACTTGAAATGGGGGAAATAACCTATTTAAATAGGTTGTTATAAGGGTTAAATTAAAATAATAACCAGTTAGCACAATTTTGAATTTATCACCTCATCACTGATATGGAAGAATGCATAAATAAGAGATAATATACTAACTTAGAAAGTCTCCCCAGCTCCTGTATTCTAATGAGTGATATGCTTTATCTAATAATGATTTAGGAAGTTCCTTTGCTGTAAGTACCTCTACAGAATTGCAAGAATATACTATGACTAACATAAAAGTTAAAATACTATTCAACTACTTTTTACCAAAAGCTTTCAAATATTTCAACTTGAAAAAAATTCCCCAGAAGATATACAATTTTATCTTCATGTAAAAGTTGATGAAACTGAGAACCAGAAAATAATTTAGATTCCCATTTTATAGTACATTAAGGTAGACTAGAACTGAACCAAACATCATTTGATGACTTTGTATTGGTTTTCTTAGAGTAGCTCTTTCTCTCCTAAAGGAAAGACTAATCAAAGCATCAACATTTTTTTATGTTATGAGAGCCATGACTCAGATTCCTCTAATTAAGTTTATCTAATTCAAAGAAAGAGAAAATGATCCCAGACAGATATTAGTTTAAAGCAAAGCACTGTAACCAAATGATATTAGATCTTCCCATCCTCCCAACCACACACAGAAATACATTTCATATTATATAAGGTTCATTTATTGCCTATGATGATTTTGAATACTATTGTATTAAACATTTTTATAAATTTTATTGAATGTTGACTTTATGTTTACCATTGTTGTATGACTTATACTGATTTTCCATTATTATGTACTTCTGAAAAATTTGGCAAAATTTAGAATTCATTAAGTAAGAAATGTGAACATACTCTTTTAGGAACCGTAGGCTTGTCAGACATGTGCTTTAGCCATTGAGCCAGGGAAAATCCCAGAATAATATTGGGTATAGCTCCAACACCCCTCCCCACCAAAAAGTAAAAAATTTTTTTTTTTTTGTGTTTTTTGGGTCACACCCGGCAGTGCTCAGAGATTATTCCTGGCTCCAGGCTCAGAAATTGTTCCTGGCAGGCACGGGGGACCATATGGGACACCGGGATTCGAACCGATGACCTCCTGCATGAAAGGCAAACGCCTTACCTCCATGCTATCTCTCCGGCCCCGTAAAAAATTTTTTACTTGGTAGTTACATTTATAGGAATACTCTCAGAATACAGTCAAACAAATAAATAATATATTCATTTATGATCTATGATTTATCTCATCAATTTATGAATGTGATTATTTCATAACTGTTATTGGTAGCAAAATATTGGAAAAATTCCATGACTATAAATGGAATTATTAAATTAATTATTATGTAGTATGATGTGGATTTATGCTTTTGACACAAAAAGGGCAATGATATTTATATTATAAAACAGTTCATGTATATTACTTCTCTAATCTGTTCTAAATAGCTTTTTACTTCAACAGTTGTCTTGAAAACCTCTAATGATAATACATAATATTATAGATTAGAAAAGTTAAGTAAATGGGAGGTCTTTGAGTTTAAGTAACTTGTATTTCTCACACCTATAAGAGAGGGACTAGGGGCTGGAGAGATAGCATGGAGGTAAAGTGTTTGCCTTGCATGCAGAAGGATGGTGGTTCGAATCCTGGCATCCCATATGGTCCCCCAAGCCTGCCAGGAGTGATTTCTGAGCATAGAGCTAGGAAACCCCTGAGCGCTGCCGGGTGTGACCCAAAAACTAAAAAACCAAAAAAAACAAAATAAAATAAAAGAGGGGTTAGAGTGATAGCACAACATGTAGCACGTTTGCCTTGAACATGGCCAACCTGGTTTGATCCCTGTATCCTGCATGGTCTCTCAAGCTGACAGGAGTAATTTCTGAGCACAGAGCCAGGAATAACCCCTAAGTAACTCTGAGTGTGGCCTCCCAAACAAAAAACAAGAACAAAAATCTATGAAAGAACTGTAAAATATAATTACATATTATTGCATTAAAGTAACCACTTGTGGTCAAAATGTTTATTAAAATGGTTTCAAAATATTCAAACTATTATGAATCTCTTCAGCACTGCTGAATCCCCCACACATTATTTTTTGAAGAAAATTAATACAATTACTCACTAATATTTAGATAGATCTTCCTTAATTATCCAGGTATTAACAAAGCTCAAGTACATATATATAATTATCTCATTACATTAAATAAATATATAGTTTATAAGGATTAAAATGTACAGCAAGCTGAATACTTTCTTGAGGATGGTTATCAATAGGGATAAGGAAAAGTAGGAGAATTTTAAAAATAGAAATGAATGGTACTACCCTGTATTATCTAAGAGATAGAATATTAGAATATTTAACTGCAGTTAGAAATGAGGTTGTGGGGCCGGCATGGTGGCGCTAGAGGTAAGGTGTCTGCCTTGCTAGCGCTAGCCTAGGATGGACCGCAGTTCAATCCCCTGGCATCCCATATGGTCCCCCAAGCCAGGAGCGACTTCTGAGCACATAGCCAGGAGTAACCCCTGAGCGTCACCGGGTGTGGCCCAAAAAACAAAAAAAAAAAACAAAAAAAAAAAAAAAGAAAGAAAGAAAAAGAAAAAAAGAAATGAGGTATTTCATTTTTTTTGTGTTTTGTTCATTTCAAATATATAAGGCAAAGATTAAATATATATCCATACTTATCATATACAAAGAAAACAAGCATTGTACCTAAGGTAGACAATTTGAAATTTACTACTGAATCAAAGATTTTATACATTAAGATATTTCTTTGATTTAAGATATTTGCCAATGTCTTAATCTACTAAATTGCTAACTGTAATTTTTTACATGTTCCTTTTCAGACCTCAAAATGGTTGACTAATGAAAAAGAATTTCTCCTAGATCTTATAAAGTCTTACAAGTGTCAAAAGCAACAAATAATTAAATCTCTCTTACAAGCCACACTGTATATAGTATACATGTCCTTTTCTATGCACTGAAAAGATTTTTAAAGCTTATCATATTGGTAAAGGCTATGCTCACACCTATAACATAACTGAAAGTTTGTAATAAACTCCTGCAACGTCATCATTTGTAATGATTGTTGCCAGGTCATATAGGTAAATGCAGTTAAAGACAAATAATTTAATATTGTGAATGTGGGCATATCCTAATATCTATCAATCCCTCTTATTTCACCCAACAAAAGAAAAATCAGACCTGAGAAGAATCATGATGATGTCCTCATAGAAGGTCTGTCTGGGGTTTGAAGTCAACTACTATATTAATTACATAGACAACTTCAGGTCTACAGACAGTTCAGTCACTTATAAATGTGACTTATTACCATAACCTTAAGACATTCATTATTGAGTAAGAGAGAAGACAGAACTAATTATATGTTAGAGAACAAGACAGTGACAGTAAGTTCTAAATAGACATTGAATGTGAATTTATGAATTTAGGTAAAAAAAACCAATATTTTATTATAAATAAAAGGTATAACTAATGACTAGGGTGAAGAAAAGTTTTGAGATTCGTCTACTGAAAATGATGTCTAATAAGCCAGATATCCTCATACTGAGCTCCAGTCTACAATGAATGCAATCTTTTTCTGTCACAACTGCATAGCAGAATTGAAAAACAAATATAGTGGTTCAAATGGATCGGAATTGTTGTTATAGTAACATTTCCAAAATGGTTTTCCTTTTAATAATTCACTATTTACCTATTTTCATTTTTGATGAATTAATTTTGGCTTTAGGGCTATCTATACCCAGTGATACTTTGGGGTTACTCCCTATTTGAGGAGATCACGTGGTGCCAGAAATCAAATGAGGGACTCCATCATGGAAAGCATGTACTTCCAATCCATGAGCTATCTCCCAAACAAATTTTTTATTTTTAGACATAATATTTGAAAAAGAAGAGGGGCAATGTAAGCTAGATATAAGAACTTATTTCACTAGTATAACTAATTATAGAAAAATGTTGAGTCAATCCTAAAGGATTATCCTTTTTTATTAAATCTAAGTTCAAATATTAACTCCAATATAATAGAAATATTTTCTATAAAATGTTATTAAAGTTTTCATGCAGGGGCCGGAGCAATAGCACAGTGGCAGGGCATTTACCTTGCATGTGGCCAAATCCAGAATGGATCTGGTTCGATCCCCAGCATCCCATATGGTCCCCCCAACCAGGAGCAATTTCTGAGCACATAGCCAGGAGTAACTCCTGAGCATCAACGGGTGTGGCCCAAAAGCCAAAAAGAAAATTTTTTTCCATACAAGAAGTTGTAGAGATAGTATAAAAATCAAGGTGCTTGCTTGTACATAATAAACCCAGTTTAATCTCTGCCACCATCCGTGGATCCCAAGGACCACCAGTAATGATCCCTGAGGACAGGAATGAGTCTTGAGTACAGCTGATAGCAGTCCCAAAATTTTCCCCCCCACAGTAAAGATAAAAAAATACTATCACTTGTAATATTGTTTTTTAAATCACTACTTACTTATTTATCCTTCAACATCTTAGTTTTTTATTATTTTTAATTTATATTTTAACCTTTTATTTATATGAGTAAAATTAGATTCATACATGGCACCACTCATTTGAAATGTCCAGATTTTTATTTTGTCAATATTTAGAAATTCCTTCTACAGTTTATATTTGTTTATAAAGGTTTTTAAAACTTCCTTATTTAGTATTTCTGGAGAACTATTCATTTTCATAGAAGCAAAAGGTAAGCAACTATCATCTGGAGAGTTTAGGGAAAACTGTATGTACTTCTTGTTTATTGCAATACTGTGATTTATAAGAAAAAGTACATATTTAGTCTCTGTCTAGTACCAGGCATAGAACCTCGATGATTTTTTAAGTGACGCTATCTGTTGTTATGTTTACAATTACATTATCCAATTCAATTCAGTTCTGATACAAACCAGGGTTAGTATAGATCCAAATGTTAAAGGCTAAATATTTCACCCACAATTCTGTCTGTCTTAGCTTCAAATTGGACTTTCCTACTACTCCCTCTGTAGGCTTTATAACTTGCTAGATTCGGAGAAAACCAAAAACTTCAACTTCAACTGTGAAAACAGTTTTCTTGTCAGTAGTTCAAAACATATTTTAAAGGCTACTTACATACAGTCTGACCAAGAGATATATAGGGCCAGAACTGGGAAGGCTAATGAAGCTTCCATGCCCTATCCAATGCACCATCTTCCTACCACCTCAAGAAGCCCTCTTTTTGGTTTGAATGGAGGCTTCACTACATAAGCATGACTGATTCAATCAGTGACTACTGATATTAATTCAACCTCCAGCCCTTTTCTCCACCCGGTTCTAAGGATGAGGTTAAAAGTTCCAACCCTCTAATCCTGTGATTTGTTCCCTTGGCAACCAATCAAATAGAGGTTTAGTAAAGTCAACTCATTAATACAAACTCATGTGTGACTGAATATTACATGACTCTATTTTGGAAAATAAATTATACCATATGTATCAGCTAACAGAATAATTTGTAATGAGTTCTATTATATAACCTCTCCATTGCAAGAAATTGTGAAAACTTTAGAGATTCCTGCACATCTGTTCCTATTATTTTTTTCTTTATGATTTGACACTATCCAAGTTTTTTGCAATCATTTCCTTGTTTTTAATTATAGTATTTATATATTTATATGTATTCATACAGTCAGTCTTGTTTTGTCTACTATCTCTCTACCAATATCTATCCATACTTTTTATTTTTCCATACCCAGGGATGCTTAGGGGTTACTCCTGAATCTGCACTGAAGAATTACTCCTTGAGGTGCTCAGGGGACCATCTGGGATATTGGGAATCAAACATGAGTCAATTATGTGCAAGGTAAGCACCCTATAACTCTGTATCTCTCCAGTCTTACTCATACACTTATTTATTAATCCTCCAACCACTCATTTTCAACTTCATATAAATGGAATATGTTATATAAACATAGTTATTTTAAAGCAAAGGAAGTGAGACACAGTTAAGAATGCAACTTGAATATTTATGAGTGAATAACAGTAATTATGAAATAAAAGCCAATCAATAGCTTATGCAAAAGAATAATCAAACTTTTAATAAAATTTCAGTTAAGACTAAAATATCTCTATAGTTCTAGAAGCTTGATGAAATTAATGTTTCAAAATGTACTTTACACAGCTGATGTTAAACCATCATATTATTGGGTACACTATATTAAAGTGAACCCTGATTATCTAAAAAGCCCTAAAAATATTGATTTCTTTTAAAGTTTTTGGGTCATATTTGGCAATGCTCAATACTCCATATCTATGCACTTATGAATTACTCCTGACAGTGCTCAGGAACCATTTGGGATTTCAGTAATCAAACACAGGTCAACCATGTGCAAGGCAAGTGTTCTACCTGCTTAGTATCTCTCTGGCCACTCAAATACTGAAGAAGAAAGCAAAAGTGATTTAAAAGAAAGAATATCAAGAGACTTGTTTTATCCAGAGGAATTTGAAATAGTCGTCTAATCAAATAAGATGGCACCTAACATGTAAATAAATAAATTCAAATATATCATTCACCTGAGCAAGTGGTGGAAGAATCTCCTTGCATATTTGCTGATTTGGTCTCTATATTTCATTATAGTTGCATCCAGGAGTGGTCTTGTTGGAACATAGAAGGTTCCAAGGCTTGCCTCAAGCTGTGCTGTGGAATTCAAACATAGCAGCACTAAAACAAGTGAAACTCCTTCAATTACAACAGAATACTCATGTTTGCAGTCAGTCAGGTTTTGCAAACTTGGATGAAATGTGAGCTTGTTGCAGGAAAGATGAAATTAAAATATGACAGCTGGTACAAAAACAAACCTGTGTATAAACTTTCACTTGAGGCAAAGCTGACAATGACTCTGAGCAACAAAAAGCTGTCAAAACTGAAGAAATCCATAATGAACCAACCTCTCACCACAAATGGGTAATTAAAACAGTGACTCATCAAAGTAACACAGTTAGAACAAGTATTTCCAGTAAAATCAACTCTGTGTGCTTAACATTTACTCTTTTGCAGAAAGGAGAAATCTATCTGCGTTGAGAATTTAAATCAGTGTTATACATTTTTTAAGTAATGCAAATAAAAATGATAATAATAATGCAGTCAAATAATATCTCTTACAATTAAAAAAAAAAAAGGAGAAAGTTCCTATACCTTCTCTAAATCCTGTTCTAAACAACAAGATTATTGGTTTTGTTAAAGTGTGAAAGCTAAAACCCCTGGGAGGGATATATGCTAATCTGCTCTGGGTCAACTGACACCTTCCTAAGAAAGGACTGAAGAGCAGGTTTGGATAAACCAGAGGGTTATATTAAAAGAAAAGGGCATATTCTGCCTAGTTGGCAATTTTACCAAGACATGCTTATGAGGTTGTATTTCTTCCCAGAAATACCTAGAAGTTAAATAATTACCAGAATAGAAAAACTAAGATTATGTATGAGAACACTACGGTTCACAGTAAGACACTACTGATTTTTATGCTTCATGCCCTCTTTTGAATAAAAAAAAAAATAAAAACAACCCTACTTATTTAGCAAAACTCTTTCGTTTTAGACATATTTGGGCTCAAAGTATTAAATACCTCATCAGAGTAATTGCTATGGACTTGGCTAAGCTGTTAGTAATTTCTTTTTTAAATTTCAAATCTAGACAGTAAAGTAAGATGAACTTTAGGGGTATTTTCTTTCAAAGCAGCAGTCAATTTAGATTAAAATTGAATGCTGCAATGCTATTGTGAAAATAAGCCAGATCCTCTTGCCATTGCTTGTTTTCTTGACAGCATGTTTCGTACATCTGAAATGCTCGAGCCTACATGGAATACTTGTAACTCTCAGTACAGTTAAGGATTCATTAGATAGCCCAGCTTGATGTTTAGGGAGGAAGTGAAGATCTCAAAGATAACTACAACATAGCTACAAATAAAACAGCTCACTGGGTTCCACTAATAAAAGAAAAACAAATTACCATGTCAAATATAGAATAAATCTCAATAGAAAAGAATTCTGAACGTTGCAGAAATGTATTTTGTAGTTACTTTGGAGGAAAAACATAACTACTTAAAATGTGCATATTCTGATAACCCAGTATCAAGCAAATATTTTACTTTAATAGTCTACATCCAAAAATAAAATAAAATAAAACAAAAGATTAATATGCCTAAAATTCAGCTATCAATAGCTTTGGAAACCAATATTCTTTAATTAAATAAAAAATTAAAATAAAAAATAGTCTACATCCAAACATATTTTTCTCTATTTTCCAATATGGATTCTTAGAAATATTCTTTGTCAAAGTAAGAAACTGATAATGCCCATTTGTGAATTCCCTAATAGTCTTTCTTACAATATAGCACTGTACAATACAAATTCACTAGGGTGTTAAAAATTTCTCATTGTTCAGAGCCAATAGTTTTAATTAACCATGTTTCTTCTGTAGTTAGAAATTTAGGATCTCTTATACATTGAGTGTACTGATTCAATTTTCTTTAGGGATGTTAAGTACTTTGTTATTTAATTTTTTCCTACTGGATATCCAATCTTGAGAGCATATGTAAATTAAAAAATGTATTACTTGAGATAACTCTGCATGCAAAAATACCGCACAATTATATAATACCCTAAAAAATTAGAACTTTATTCTATCTTTTTGTTTTTCTTATTGAGTTTAAGCACTTATTATTCATTGAGTACTCACTATGGGTCAAACACTGTGCTAGATGTTTTTTCACTGAAGAAATACTGAATCTTCAAGGATGGGTTGGACCAATTCCAAAAAGCACATTCAATTAGCATTAATATTTATTGTAGGCCTCTTATGAGTTGGGCCAAGTTCCATGATGCAAACTTCCTGAAGGAACATGTTCTTACTGATTATTCTTTTCTAAAATAACTAAAATGAAGGCTATGCATAGAATTCTTGCTAAACAACTTGTCATTTACTTTGGAAAACATAATAAAATCTAGAAACATGCAAATAAAAGAATGAAAAAATTTTGTCTCCGAAATAACATGACTAATATATTTCCTGTCTTCCCTAATTTCCCGAAATTACCCAAGGAAAAGTTAGCTCAGATTTCCCATAATCATGTCAATGTATTGGCAAGATTGGAAATAAAGGTGCAAATTCAAGAATCTTTAGTTTGGGGACTGGAGTAATAGTACAGTGGTAGGGCATTTGCCTTTTATGCTGCTGAATCGGGACAGACCAGGGTTTGATCCTCAGCATCCCATATGGTACTGGAGCCTGCCAGGAGCACAGAGCCAGGAGCAGCCCCTGAACACCTCCAGGTGTATCCCAAAAGCCAAAAAAAAAAAAAATCTTTAACTTGGGGGCAGAGCAATAACACAGAGGTAGGGCGTTGACCTTGCACATGAACAACCTGGGATAGACCAGGATTTGATACCCAGTATCCCAAGCCTGCCAGGATGATTTCTGAGTATAGAGCAGGTATGTAGCCCAATCTCCCACCCAAAAAGAATGTATAGGTGAGCTTATAGTAAATAAATTAATTTAAATACAATAAAATACAATATAAATTAATTTAAAATAATATAAATTTGTTATCTGGAAAATAATTCATTTTATTATCTCATAATCAGATAAATATATTTTCATTTTTCCTTAAAAAATAAACCTAAAAATTACTTATTTCTCTTGAAAATAATCATCTGAGTTCTTATAGGCAAAAGTACTTAATAAGTGAAATCAAGGAAATCCATAAAAGAGGAAGGGAAAGGTATATCAGAACTCTGTTAAAATGAAAGTGTCAGGGAGCAGTCTGGATTGTAAAAGTGCATGCAAATACACATACACACAGTATTAAGTGTGTACTATGCATATTATGAACTGTTGTCTAGACAAAGGACTTGGGGTCTAAGAGAAAAATATTGATGTCTAAAGAGAAGGAGAAATAGGGACCTTTGTTCAGGGTCCTTTGTCTACTAGACTCTAAAGAATACATGAAATTCTTGATCAAAGATTGAAATCTGAGTAGGTTCCACACATAAACTTAGACATAAATGTACAATGACTACATTGTGAGTCCCAACACAGGTATGTACAAAAAGTTCTTTAAGTTGACAAATACTTTACAATGACTAATGAATGTGAAGTTACTTGATATCTAAACTTGTCAGTTTTAGCAGAGCATTAACTTTGTGTATGTGTGAGAGACAGAAAGATACCAAGAATCAAACCTTATACATCTAAGACATATATTCTACCATTAAGACACATCTCAATCTTCACCACCCTTCAAAGTTTCATTAATATAACAAGAAAAGTCCTTAAAAGAATCTGATTTAGTAAAAATTATTTGTATAGAAAAAATTTAAGATAAAGAAAACATTTCAAATCTAACCTTCTCTTTCTGAAGTAAGCTTTTGTCTAAGAAGATGATTTACAATGGCACTCATGCTGATAAAACACTGGTGTCCCATACTGTCCCAGCTCATACTGCTTAGCATGTTTATTGCTTCATAGATCTCATCACAGCAAATATACTGGAAGATGATATCTACCAGGCCCAGCTGTCCTTGTGTAAAGATACCTGCCAAATACAAAAAAGAAAAACCAAGTAAACCATTTAAGGTAAAGAGAAAGATGAAAAGATATTTAACTTTTCTATAAAGGGATAATACAATAATGATTACTTTAAAAATGCTCAAAATCTGTGCTTTGGGAGAACGTTGCCCTATGGTTAAATAATCTAGCTATAATCAATAAAACTATTATTGACAACATTGGTAATTCAACACTAATAACCAAATTGCAATGTATATAGTTAAGCTACTTATAAAAATAATTATGAGTAAAGAATTTGGGTGGACCATACTGAAAGCCAATTTTTATATAAATTTTTCTTTTATATTTTATTTATTTATTTTAGTTTATTTTGTATCACACCTGGCAGCGCTCATGGGTTACTCCTGGCTCTGCGCTCAGAAATCACTGCTGGTAAGCTTGGGTGATCCATAAGGGATGCCAGAGATTGAACCCGGATCCGTTCCGGTTCGGCCACATACAAGGCAAACTCTCTACCACTGTGCAATCACTCTGGCCCCTGTAAACTCATTTTTTACCCATCCATTGTTTAGGACAGTCTCAGGGGTCTCAAACTCAATTTACCTGGAGGCTGCAGGAGGCAATGTGGGGGTGATCCTTGAGTGCAAAGTCATTAGGGGGTGTTACCCAAACAACTAAAACAAAACAAAACAAAACAAAACAAGATTCCTCTAGGGCAGGGCCACAAAATGTTGTACGGAGGGCCACAAACCGCCCGCAGGCCACAAGTTTGAGACCCCTAATTAGGTGTTGGTTACATATTTAAAGGCAAGATTTTGATGTAAGCAAAATTCTTTTTTTTTGGAAGATCTGGGGGAGTGAGGAATTTGACATGTATTTTTATTGAGGTTTCATAGTTTTACAACAGTAGTAAAATAAATGTTTAATACTAGCAGCACAGCTACACCAGTCCTGCCACTACTATATAAAGATCCCATCCTCCCCTATTGTCCCAGTTTCTGCTTTCTCTCATCTCTTTGCCTCCTCAGTTTCTAGTTCTACTCAGTTTTTGCTTCTACTGGAGATTGCCTCATCTTTCTTGGAAGAAAAAATTATTTTTAATCTTTAAATATTTTTATTTAAAGAACTATGATTTACAAAGTTATTGATGGTTGAGTTTTAGGCATATAATATTGCAAAACAATCCCATCAGTGTCCATTCCCATCACCAATATTCCATCAGAAAAAGATTTATTTTTGTTTTCTTTTTAAAAAATTATTTTTAAACACTATAGGTAGGGCCGGAGAGATAACACAGTGGTAAGGTGTTTGCCTTGCATGCAGGACAATGGTTGGAATCCTGGCATCCCATATGGTCCCCCGAGCCTGCCAGGAGCGATTTCTGAGTGTAGAGCCAGGAGTAGCCCCTGAGCGCTGCTGGGTGTGACCCAAAAACCAAAAACCAAACCAAAAAAACATTGTAGATACAAGGTTGTTCATAATAGTTTTTTTCTCCAAAGCTTGTTAATGATTGAGTTAGTCAGACAATGTACAACAATCTTCACCTGCATATTTCCCGCCACCCAGCTTCCCTCTCACTCTCTCTGATGCCCTCTTCCCTCCATCTATCCTCCTCTGCCTGCTTCTGGGGGAAGGTATTTTATTTCTTTCTCTCTTTTCTCTTTTAACACTGTGAGTTACACTACTGTAAATGAAAGGGTGTCACACATGTCACTTTTTTCCCCTTTTAGCACCCAGTTCTTGTCCAGAGTGATCCATTCCAATGACCACTCTCATAATAGAACCTTCTCTACTCCAAGTGCATTCTCTGCTCTTTGTGGCAAACTTCCTATCCTGGATTGGTCCTCCTAATCTGCATCTCTATGGTCTCTGGATATCATCCTCATGCTATCTTTTATTTTCCTAATATCTCACAGATGAGTGGAATTATTCTATGTTTATCCCTCTTCCTTTCTCTCTGACTCATTTCACTCAACATAATAATCTTCTTATCATCCATGTACAAGAAAATTTCATGACTTCATTTTTTCCTAATGGCTGCATAGTATTCCATTGTGGAAATGCCCTACAGTTTTTAAGCCACTCATCTGCTGTTATCACCTGGGTTTTTTTTTTTTTTCCAGATTCTGGCTATTGTAAACAGTGCTGCTATGAACAAAGGAATGCAGAGGGCATTTTTGTATTGTGTTTTTGTATTCCTAGGGTATATCCCTAAGAATGATATTGCTGGATCAAAAGTAAGCTCAATTTCCAATTTTTTAAGGAATATCCATATTTTTTCCAGAACTAGGCGGCATTTCCATCAGCAGTAAGAGTTCCTTTTTCTACACATCCCTGCCAGCACTGATTGTTCTTGTTCTTTGTGATGTGTGCCAGTCTCTAAGGTGTGAGATGATACCTTATTGTTATTTTCATTTGCATCTTCCTGATGATTAGTGATGTGGAGCATTTTTTTCATGTGCCTTACTTTCCAGCTTCATGAGTCTTCACCATATGGGTTTAAAGGAAGAGGAAGAGAAAAGCAGGGGTAGGGGAGAGGGAAAGAGTAGGAAGGAGGGAGAGAGGATAAGGGATGGGAAGGAGTAACCCCTTAGCGTTAATGGGTGTGACCCAAAAGTCAAAAAAAAAAAAAAAAGAAATCTAATACGTTTAGCTCAGGGGACCATATATGATACTGGGGATCAAACCCAGTCAGCAGTGTGCAAGGTAAAAATGCCCTGCCTGCTGTGCTATTGCTCTGACCCTGCAAAATCTAATTCTAATCTTAAAGGAATAGAAGTATAAGAAAGGGATATTCTATTGTAGATTTACTTTATTATATTTTAAAGATACTTGATCTCACTTAAAAATATTTTCTGTGGAACTAAATGATTATACTAGGGTTACACAATATTGTCATTAGAAAATAACTAGCTATAACATCTTTTTATTTCCCTTCTCAATATTTATTGATTTGCAAAAAAGTATGATTTCTCAGTACAAATACCCTAAAGATAAATAAGAAAATGCCCATCAGCGGACATTTTGTAGCGGTGTGGTGCCTCGTGGGGAAGCACCAGGCGTTTATGCCTGTGTGTGGCCAAGATGAACCTCCTTTCCTATTCTTGCCGCCTGCAGAGACCAGGAGTCAAGGCCACCCCATGGCGCACACTGGCATAGTGTGAAGCAGACAAGCACATGCAACTATGATGCTAAAATGGATCAATAAGAAACTTAGTGATTTGGCCCATGACCCTCCAGCACAATGTTCTGCAGGTCCAGTTGGGGATATGTTTCACTGTCAAGTCACAATTATGGGATCTCATGACAGCCCCTATGAAGGTGGTGAATTCTCTTTGACAATTTATTTTCCTACAGACTACCCTTCAAACCATTTAAGGTTGCATTTACAACAAGAATCTATCATGCAAATATTAATAGTAATGACAGCATTTGTCTCGATATTCTAAGGTCACAATGATCTCCAGCTTTAACTATTTTTAAAGTTCTTTTATCCATTTGTTCACTGCTATGTGACCCAAACCCAGATGACCTTGCTAGTGATTGTACAGATCTATAAAACAGATAAGTACAACAGAATATTTCAGGAACGGACTCAGAAGTACACCATGTGATGTTACCTTAAAGTCAGAATAAACTGCATTAGCTAGAATAAACTTTAAATTACTGTTCCTTTTTTGATTTTTTTTTTAAATCTGGCTGCTCTACCAGACCTCATTTTTAAAATTTTCTTTTTTGTTTACCTCCCTCCATTCATTCACACACTCATCTTAGAAGCTTAAGTTCTTCCAACTTTGGACAATAATTGCTTTTAGAAAATTGTAGTTACAAGAGAACAACTTCCCAAGATTCAGAATTTTTTAAAAAGTGGAACATGTGTATTATGTGGCCAATGTCTTCACTCTAACTTGGTTATGAGACTAAACCATTCTTTACTGTTCTAACATTCTGAAGAAACCATCTGTGGGAGCTGGATGGGCTCAGTGGTCAAATCCAAGGACGCAGCATGGTTTAGCAGCATCCATCCCATGTAAGCTACCATTGTTAGAAAACTGAGGCTACATGATATACTTTATGTTCATAACTGAGGTGGCTCATGTTCTGTTCTGTTTCGGCAGAACAGAAAAGTAATATATATTATGCATGCCAATAAAGGAATGGCCTGTTATGTTCTACAAAGAATGAAAATTGGAAGTCAAAATCTTTTGTAATCCAAAATAGGATCTCTAACATTTTGTAATTTTAATTTAAATTGTTAGGAGGCTTGGAGCTATTAGTCAATCTATCTTCCAATACACTATTTAATATAGCACTGAATAAATGATGTAAATTGTCAATGGATGAGTGATCAACTAATAGCTCTGCTATTTATTTCTCTTCAATAAAGTTGCATAGACAAAAAATAAGTAAGAAAATGCATACGAAATCACTTTGTAAACTGGATAGTATTTTGGCCTGAGAAACAGTACAGGGTACTTGCCTATGTATGGTCATGACTTCAAAAATCTTATGTTCTTATGTGCACCCAGTGCAATCCTACTAGCTTTGTTATGTTAGCTTGGCAGATCTGCTATTTATGATGTCTGGTGCCACACTGATTTCCAATCACACTACAGCCAGGAATGCGGAAATACCACAAAAATGGATAAGACCCAAGTGAGAACCAGGAATAAATAAAAGTATCAGTGCTATAATGCAAAGTGCAACCTCTGGGAGTATGTGTATGAACAATACAGTATCCCAAGGTAAGCACTACCATAATCTGTGTGCCTAAACAAATGCTGCAAACCTCAGCAAGCATGTGTACAAAGATCACAACCAAAGGAATCCCACCTCTATTTGTACTGTGGCCAAGTGTGTGAGAACTGCAGTCTAATGTGTGATCCCTTGTGAGTACTGCAATGAAGAAAAATATGTGATCACCACAGCCACGTGTAAGTGACCCCAATTATCACAGAGCAGCAAAGGAAAAGGGTGAGAGAGAATTTTTAAAAATATCTAGAAGCTTTCAAAGGAAGGATCTATGATCCTTTTCATTATTATCATCTCCAACATTTAACTGAAATAGATGCAGGCATTATTCTTTTTCTAGTAGCCTGGGGGGTAATGGTGGGAGATATGAAATGCAAGCTAGGAATGGGGGTAGAGGGAGGACAACTTTGGTGATGGGAATTCTCCTGATTCAATGTTAATATGTACCTAAAATATTACTGTGAAAGATATGTAATCCACTTTGGTCAAAATAAAAAGTATTATTAAAGAAGGTATTAAACCACTGAAAAAAATTTTTTTGACCTTCTAAACAATGCTCAGAAGACTGGAATGCCACTCAAGGCAATTCTCAGTCAACTGGGCTGATTGGCAAAAGGCAAAAGCCTGAGCACTGACTCATGTTGTGAATGCAACTCACCCAATAGAAGTGCTGCATGTGTGAGATCATGGATTTGAACTCCAACACCACATGCAGGAAACTTATTCATGAGAAAGATGCCAAAAATATTTAGACTAATTCTGCCACATGAAAATGAGAACTTATGCTCTATCTAACAGGACTCAACTTGATAGAACATCTCAGGAATTTCCCTGACTCTACTAAGCAATAAAATTTTTACTATTCTTTTTGTTTTGGTAGAATCAATAGATGCTACTGTCCAAAAGCTTTCATGATTCTTCAGTCAATTACTGGAAGTTCTCATAAATCAGGTTGGTTTCTTGGCAATAGATAAGATGTATGGAAACTTTGCAGAAAACAAAAGTATTTGTTGACTATATTCTAAGCAACAATTCTAGAAAGAGAAATTTTAGAATTTATCCGTTGAAAAGAAAATTTATTCAATAATAATTCAAAGGTGATAGAGGAAATATTTAAAAACAACCATAGGAAAAATATATAATATGCAAAGAAAGGGACAACTTTAAACTTTGCTCTTAAAATAATGCAAGGCAAGCCAAAAGATATAGCAAGACATTTTTAATGCAGAATGGGAGAAAGGAATAGAGGAGAAGATAGAGGTGGGTTAGAAGTGACTAGACATTGGTGTAGGGTCTTAAACACTTATGGTGAAGGTGAAGTAATTTGTTCATCAAAACCTTAAATGTTAACTAATGTACCCATGTTACTTAAACTACCAAAAAAAAAAAAAAAGATCATTTTAAGGGCCAGAGCAATTAGCACAGTGGTAGAGCATTTACTTTAAATGTGAAAGACCCTGGACAGACTCGGGTTCAATCCCCAGCATCCCATATGGTTCTCCAAACCTGAAAGGAGCAATTTCTGAGTGCAGAGCCAGGAGTAACCACTGAGTGCTGCTGGGTATGGACCAAAAATATATATTTATATATACATGTATTTATGTATATATCATTTTAATGTTGAGAAATAAAAACTAATTTAACAAAATTTTTTAAAATAATGAAGGCAAAATTCACAATCTTAAAGGTACCTAAGAACTTAAATAAAGCAAAAGTTGATGAAGTAAATGTATACTGTTATAGATGGAGATTTAAAAATATCTTTCACTAACAATTGACAATATGTAAATATAAATTCAGTAAAAACATTAAATACTTAACCACAAATGATAAATGTCACTGAATTGACCTATATAAAATACTTTACTCAAGGACAAAATACATATTTTATATGTTCAAAGAACATCAACTAAGACAGTGTATTCTAGAAACTAGCCTCGATCATTTTAATGTTTTAAAATTATACACTGCAATTCTATGATCAAAATAGAATAAAATCAGATCAGTTATACAGATGTCTTTATGTCTAGAAAATTCCAGAATATTCCAGAACACTATTCTAAATTACCTGAGTAAAAAAAATATCACAAAGCAAAAATAAGGGGGTGGGGAACAAGAAAAAAAAACACAAAGCAAATATTCTGAAGTGAATGAAAATTTGTATTCATTGTTAAAACTTTTATAAATTTACCCAACATTTATTGTGACAATATTTACCAAAGCTGAAATATGGAAGCAACCAAAGTGACAATTGGATAAAGATGTGATCTATTTATACAATGGACATATGTATTCAGTTATTATTTTTAAAATATGTAATTTTCTTTCACAGTAAAAGTTAGAGAATTCTATAAAGTGAGATAAACCAGAAGGAAAAAGATAAGTAGTTGATGATTTTAATTGTGTGTGCAATATGAAGATAAAAATCAATAGACAAAACAAAAGGGTAAAAGAATAATTATTGATAACAGAATTAAGGTTACCTGAGAAAAATAAGATAGAATGGTAAAAATGAAATTATAAAATAGAATACAAATTATTAATGATGTAACAAAAAACAAACAAAATTTGAATAAAAACAACAAAAATTGTTCATTAGCACCAATCAGCTCAATAAATCCTCAATGATTTTAGTAATACCAGTGTGAGATGTAACAATGATAATAAATTGCCTTTATTTTTTCTGATAATTTTTGTTGTAACAAGCAATATAAAGCAAATTATTTTGTCTTGCTAAGGAGGCACATTTGAATAGAAAATGCCAGTGTGGGGCCAGTGAGGTGGCGCTAGAGGTAAGGTGCAGGCGCTAGCCAAGGAAGGACAGCGGTTCGATCCCCGGGCGTCCCATATGGTCCCCCAAGCCAGGGTCAATTTCTGAGCGCTTAGCCAGGAGTCACCCCTGAGCATCAAATGGGTGTGGCCCCCCAAAACAAAAACAAAAACAAAAACAGAAAATGCCAGTGTATGCAACCAAAATAAATAGCACTGCAGCTAAATATGCTGATACCAGAGCTAACATGTATAATCTTGGATAGCCAGGACATGTGTTCAATCTGAGAGAGCCAGGATACATGTGTAACCTCAAATATACAGATGATGTCTTTGACTTCAGAGAACCAACATATCTGTGCAATCTCAGAGAATCAGCAAACATGTGTTACCTAGTTCATCCAAGCAACAATCCCCCACTATAAATAATTATTATTACTACAAGGGAAATTAATACAAGGGAAATTTTTTTTTGTTTTAGTGTGTGTTGTAAAAGCTATATGAAGTATTTTGTGCCTGCTAAAGGGACAGGTTTGGTAGAGGGAGAATAGGAAACTGGGAATATTGTGAAGGAAAGGTCATACTGGTGGTGTGATTGCTGCTAGGACACTAAATGCCTCAAACAACTGCATTATAAGCAAGTTTAAAATATAGTGTTTAAGTAAAGTAAAAAAGAGACAGAGAGCAAAACTAAGCAAATGGAAAAAAACTGCAATTCAGCCAAGCATCAGGATTTGAAACAACTTTCCCATATTATTAGATTTATTTCAGAATGTATTCTATTGTAAATTCCTAAAAAGCAAAAAATGCCACTTACACACACATGTACACACAGTGATTTTTCTTAAGTACATAGTTTCCCCCAAACTGAAGCAAACAGATCTGAGTCAGGGTCCTCTTGGCACAGAAAAGCCATTTTCCCCAGGTCAGTATGGCCTGAGAAGAGGTTCATTTCACTTTTTTTCTAGTCAGTGAGCCACAACACAACACATAAAACACCAACACACTGCAAAGGTCACAATGGGAAAGCAATGCAAAATCTCATCAGACTTAATAAATGAAGATGGTAGTTCTAAAGACCCAACTAGTATCAGCAGGCTATTGAAACCTCTGGAATTTAGGGAGGAAATGTTGAGTATGTTCAAGAAATTCAAAGAAACAATGGAAGGGACAACCAATAAGATCCAAGAGAATATGATGATAGATATGAGAAAACTCAAAACAGAAATGATAGAACTGAAAACCTTGGTAGGTGAAAAAAAAATCCCTTGATGGTCTCACCAGAGTACCAGCTGCAGAGGACAGAATCAGTGAGTTTAAAAATGAGCTGCATCACACCTTCAGACAACAGCAGAAGATGGAAAAGAGTCTTAAAATAAATGATTAGCTATGGAAAAAAATTCTCAAAATAAATAAACAGGATAGAATGAACATAGGACTTTGTGATAAATTTAACAGGAACAAAGTAAGAATCATTGAGGGACCAAGAGTCAGGAAGAAAATCCCTATGAAGAAGCAACTGTCAAAGACATCATTGCTGAGAAGTTGCCAGAGCTAAAGAGCACATACACCCACATCATGGACACCTGAATAGTATCAACTAGAAGAAAAAAGAAAAAAAAAATAAAGAAAGCAACCCAAGACAACACAGCAATCCAAGATCTCTTTCAGAAATAAAAAATTGAAAGCAGCATGGTATTTTTAATAATAAATTTATTTTTAATTATGAGAACAAAGATGCAAAGAAAGAGGACAAGGTAAAGTTACACAGGAAGGACAATCACCCCCTTTTTTTTTTGTTTTTTTGGGCCACACCCGGCAGTGCTCAGGGGTTACTCCTGGCCGTCTGCTCAGAAATAGCTCCTGGCAGGTACAGGGGACCATATGGGACACCAGAATTCGAATCAACCACCTTTGGTCCTGGATCGGCTGCTTGCAAGGTAAACGCCGCTGTTCTATCTCTCCGGGCCTGACAATCACCCTTAAACAGAATTCTCAGAAATCCCCTTGCTGATATCCGAACTTTGAACTTTCAGCCAAAGAACATTAAGAAAAATAAAACAGAACCCTTGTACAATTACTTTGTCCCACAAGTCCCCAGATTGTAATAAATAATAATTCTTAGCAGCACACAAAGTAATCTAAAGCCATAAAACTTATGTAACTCCTTAAACATTGAAGGCAAAGTACTTTTTTACATTTCCTTGCACATGCATATTAGTTTAAGTTAACCTCAAAAGTTTAAGTGGGTTGTTTTTCTTAGGGATTAGAGTCAAAGGAGCACAGTAAAAAAGGTGTTAGAGTGGCAATTATTGTTTGCATAGACCCACTAAAATATGAGGGACATGGAAAGGAAAAGCCTTGGCCTAAATACAAGGAGACCCTACCCCTGAAATTTCCTGGCATAAGACCAACTCTAGGCTCCAGGAAAACTAGTTTGTCCAATCCAAGTCATTGGCTGTAGTACCATTACACTTTTATTTTTCACACAGTCTCTGTTGTTGGTATCATGTTTCTGTATTAAAGATCCTGGAATCTGCATATCCTAAATTGAAGTCAGGATGGTGTAGAGTGTCCTCTAGTTTCACCTCACAATTTAAGGACAATGCAGAGAGCTCTGTCCTGTAAGCAGGTCATTGTTGTCAAGTCTACTTAGTGGTGAGGGAAGTCTCTTTTGAGCAGGTCAATGTCAGAGCAGTGGTAGGGTCTTCCCTGATAAAGGATTGCTTCCAGAGGATGTTATAAATGACCTTGGATGTTTCATAGTTAGCTTCCATGGTTCAGGGGTGAATGGAGAATGCCCATTCTTCTGAGGCCTGTGCCGGGTCATTATGTCAATGTTCAGGGTGTAAGGACCCATTGCTCTACAAGATTTCTATGTTCCTACCTCTATTAGATAAGAACTTATTTGTATGTATAGTATTTTCCCATTTTAATGTGCCTATGCAAGCAAGGAACAATGCCACATGGCATTATAGGCCCATATGGGGGCTGCAAGAACAAGTCCAAAAATCCCCATGACATGGTTAAACATAAGCATTACACCGAGGGATTCCTTCACCGAATATTCCTTATTGAACAGCTCACAGAGAGAAGAAAAGAATATAAGTGGGGAAAATCTTCACTGTATAAGGGAATATTTAGTAAGAGTTATAGCTGTCAAAGAAAATAAACATAAAATATTCAAAAGCCATATGTGTCCATTTTAAGTCTTTTAAAATAGTTGGGGGTTGTTAAATCCAGTGCACCACTTTGGTGTGTGATTAGGACAGTGCAGTACTGAAGTTAAAAAGGGTAAATGGGGTGTACTGATGGTTGGGGGTGATAGAGTTAAGGAGTTAAAATGAGCTTTACAGGGACGGCAGCACGATTTTTTAAAAAAGGAAATTATATACAAAGGAGCATTCTTAAGATTTAAAGCAAATTTACCATAAGCAACCATTCAGGCTCAAAGGCACTGTGAGATACAGTGAAAAAGCTCAATGAAATGAATGCTTCACCAAGAATATTTTATCCAGGTAGACTCTCATTCAGGTTTGGAGGAAGGATACACACAGCTTCATGGATAAACAACACCTCAGGCACTTAAGAAAATTCAAAACCAACTTTAAAAGAAGAACTGATGGAAACTGGAGTGGTGGTGTTAGCAATAAGGCATCTGCCTTGCAAGTGCTAGCCTAGGACAGACCTCGGTTTAATCCCCCGGCATCCCATATGCTTCCTCCAAGTCAGGAGCACTTTCTGAACGCATAGCCAGGAGTAATCCCTGAGCATCAACGGGTGTGGCCCAAAAACAAAACAAAAACAAAAAATAAAAGAACTGATGGGAGTAATTTAAAACAAGACCCCACAAACATACCAAACTTCTTCAAAAAGATGACACAAAATTCCTTGACGATAATCTTTCTCAATGTCAATGAACTAAATATACCAATTAAGAGATAAAGACTGGCAAAATGGATCAGAAAATTGAACCCAACAATTTTGCTTCCTGCAAGAAACACACTTGAATAGTAGAACAAATAAATACTCAAGGTCAAAGGTTGGAAATAATCCTTCAAACAAATAACTTCCTTTAAAAAAGTTGGGCTAGTCACACTAATATCAGAAAACATAGACTTTAGGCTTTAAAAGGTTATAAGAGATGGAGAGAGTCATTTATTATAACCAATGTAGATACCGTATTTTCCGTTATGTAAGACGACTTTTGAACAAAAAAAGTCAACCGAAAATCAGGGGTCGTCTTATGTGCCATCTGAAAAATGTTTCAATATGCCACTAAACGAAAATTGTCTGAATATTGCCACAAAACAAATTTTCCAACTCGATCCTGCACCAATCACTGCAAGGCTGCTCGACTGCCTCTCTAACTCAGCCAACCCAAGCAGGCTTTTGATGCACGCAAATTGGACAATGTTCTGGACCCAAATCTACAATGTCAAAAGCCTGCTCAGATTGGCCAGAGTCAGAAAGTCTATTACAGTATAACCTTTGAACCTTTGCTTGTTGTGATTGGCTCACTGTGGTACATACAGTTGCAGCACAGGAACGTTCTGTCTGATACAGTGAATACAGGCCTAATCCTATGTTTTAACTGCAAAATTAGGGGGTCGTCTTATACACTGGCAAATACAATATATCCAGCAGGAATAAATCACACTCCTAAACATATGTACCCAATGAGAGGGCAAAAAACACTAAATTGCTAATAGACTTGAAGAAAGACATCAATAACAACATAGTAGTAAATGTAGACTTCAACACCACTCTGTCACTTCTTGATAGATCAGCCAGGCTAAAACTCAACAAGAATATACCACTGGCTTTGAAGGAAGAAATGGAAGAGAAGGGGTTAACAGATATGTAGGGCTTTTCAACTCCAAAGGCCTAGTGCACATTATACTCCAATGCAAATGGGACATTCTTTAAAATATACCACAGGTGGGTCAAAAAATGTACATGGAGTTAGGGCGTTTGCTGTGCACGCAGAAGGACGGTGGTTCGAATCCTGGCATCCTATATGATCCCTCGAGCCTGCCAGGAGCAATTTCTGAGTGTAGAGCCAGGAGTAGGCCCTGAGCGCTGCTGGGTGTGATCCCAAAACCAAAAACCAAAAACAAAAAAACAAAAAAGAAAAAAAGAAAAATTGAAAAATTGTATCAATTATCCTCTCAGGGAATGATGCACAGAAGATATAAGTGAATTACAAACAGAAATAGAGAAATCACCTTAACACTTGGAAATTAAACATCTCAATACTGAACCACATACAACCAGTAGATCAGGAGAAAATCAAAGAGGATATCAAAAGATTCCTAGAAATTAATGAGTATGAAGTCATGATTTATCAGAATATGTGGGGCATAGCAAAAACGGTGAAGAGGAAAATTTATAGTTTTGCAAGCACTCCTCAGGAGGGAAGAAAGGGCCTACATAAATAAATTAATGACACAGCTAAGAAATTGGAAAATAACAACAAATGTGCCAAAAGCAGGAAGGCAGAAGGAAATAATAAAACTTACAGAAGAAATTAATGAGCTGAACATACAAAGAAAACAATATAAAATATCAATAAGAACAAGGATTCTCTGAAAAAATAAACAAGATCAATAAACCACTTAATGCGATCCCTACAAGAATACGTATGCCATCATTCAAAGAAATAGATCAAAGAAAGAGAGAAACTTAATAAACTGAATCAGAAATAAAAAGGAGGCCATTACAGATACTGTAGGAATTCAATGGGCAATCAGAGATTATTTTGAGAATTGTTATGCCACAAAATGAGAGAACCTAGAAAAATGGATAAATTATTTGACTCCTATAACTTCCTAAGATTAAAGCAAGATGGTGTGGAATACAAAAAAAAAAAAAAAAAAAAAAGACCTATCATTATCAAAGAAATAGAAATGGTAATTAAAAGGCTTCCCTAAAACAAAAGCCCAGGCACAGACAGATTTACTAGTGCATTCATTGAAACTTTTAAAGAGGATCTAATGTCAATCCTTTTCAGGCTCTTTCAGGAAACCAAATAAACAAAAACATTTTTCAATAATTTCTATAAAGTTGACCCAGCGAGCCAGTGAGTGAGTGAGAAATGGCTGCAGGTGGGGGTTTCCAGGCAGAGTGCTGACTGCTCTACCTGCAGAATCTCCACCGGGCTGTGCTTCTTCTGAGGAACTGAGCACCGGAAGGGAGCCCTGTCCTACCCTTCTCTGTCTTTCCTGAACTCTGGAAGCTCTCCTCAGAGCCCTGGGAAGTGAACCCCAAAGAAACTACATTCTGGAGCTACCCAGCGAGCCAGTGAGTGAGTGAGAAAAGGCTGCAGGTGGGGGTTTCCAGGCAGAGTGCTGACTGCTCTAACTGCAGAATCTCCACCGGGCTGTGCTTCTTCTGAGGAACTGAGCACCGGAAGGGAGCCCTGTCCTACCCTTCTCTGTCTTTCCTGAACTCTGGAAGCTCTCCTCAGAGCCCTGGGAAGCGAACCCCAAAGAAACTACATTCAGAAGCTACCCAGCGAGCCAGTGAGTGAGTGAGAAATGGCTGCAGGTGGGGGTTTCCAGGCAGAGTGCTGACTGCTCTAACTGCAGAATCTCCACCGGGCTGTGCTTCTTCTGAGGAACTGAGCACCGGAAGGGAGCCCTGTCCTACCCTTCTCTGTCTTTCCTGAACTCTGGAAGCTCTCCTCAGAGCCCTGGGAAGTGAACCCCAAAGAAACTACATTCGGGAGCTACCCAGCTAGCCAGTGAGTGAGTGAGAAAAGGCTGCAGGTGGGGGTTTCCAGGCAGAGTGCTGACTGCTCTAACTGCAGAATCTCCACCGGGCTGTGCTTCTTCTGAGGAACTGAGCACCGGAAGGGAGCCCTGTCCTACCCTTCTCTGTCTTTCCTGAACTCTGGAAGCTCTCCTCAGAGCCCTGGGAAGCGAACCCCAAAGAAACTACATTCAGAAGCTACCCAGCGAGCCAGTGAGTGAGTGAGAAATGGCTGCAGGTGGGGGTTTCCAGGCAGAGTGCTGACTGCTCTACCTGCAGAATCTCCACCGGGCTGTGCTTCTTCTGAGGAACTGAGCACCGGAAGGGAGCCCTGTCCTACCCTTCTCTGTCTTTCCTGAACTCTGGAAGTTCTCCTCAGAGCCCTGGGAAGTGAACCCCAAAGAAACTACATTCTGGAGCTACCCAGCGAGCCAGTGAGTGAGTGAGAAATGGCTGCAGGTGGGGGTTTCCAGGCAGAGTGCTGACTGCTCTACCTGCAGAATCTCCACCGGGCTGTGCTTCTTCTGAGGAACTGAGCACCGGAAGGGAGCCCTGTCCTACCCTTCTCTGTCTTTCCTGAACTCTGGAAGCTCTCCTCAGAGCCCTGGGAAGTGAACCCCAAAGAAACTACATTCGGGAGCTACCCAGCGAGCCAGTGAGTGAGTGAGAAAAGGCTGCAGGTGGGGGTTTCCAGGCAGAGTGCTGACTGCTCTACCTGCAGAATCTCCACCGGGCTGTGCTTCCTCTGAGGAACTGAGCACTGGAAGGGAGCCCTGTCCTACCCTTCTCTGTCTTTCCTGAACTCTGGAAGCTCTCCTCAGAGCCCTGGGAAGCTAACTCCAAAGAAACTACATTCGGGAAGAGATAACAATGCTATCTGGGCAAAAGCCGGCTCCTTGTGTGTGACACCAGGCGGGGAAAATCCGCGAAAGTACACCGGCCCAGTGGGGCTCAACTGTGAAAGGCTGTGAGTGTGACCTGTCTATGTCTGTCTACTGTCCTCTTGCGTGAAACTCTTGCGAGTGGGGCAAAAAGAGGCTCAGAGGAGCACGGCCACTCCGCTTCGCTACGCGGCCGTGCACTCTTTCTAAGGAAAGAACTCCATTGCAACAAGAAGGAAAAATCACACTAAGAACGGCGCTATATCACAGAAGCAAACATTTCTCTCTGGACTGTCTTCTCTGTTGCATGCTCGGGCCTAAGATTTGACCCAGTGTGAGGCTTCATCCACGGAGGACTCCCCTCCCTTAGAGGCAAGTCAGCCCATCCAGAAAGGGAGGAGCCAGAGGAGTGTGCTGCCTACATCATATAGACAATGAATACCACCACAACACGTAGAAAACCCCACAATACAAGTGTGACAATGGGGAAACAACGCAGGCCAGCATCAGACATAGAGAATGAAGATGACAATTCTGAGGACCAGATAATGACTGAACAACTAATCAACCTCTCAGATAAGGACTTCAGACTAGCAATATGGAAGGTGCTCAACAGACTCCAAGAAACCATGGATCGAGTTGAACAGAACACTAATAAGAACCAAGAAAATATGAAGGCAGAAATGACAAAACTCCAAACTGAAATAACATGTCAACTAACAGGCCTGAAAAACTCAGTAAACGAAGTGAATGACAAAATGGATAAGCTCTGGGACAGGGTATCAGAAGCTGAGAATAGACTTGGTGCTGTGGAAGATGAGATACATAACAATTCCATACAGCAGGAGAGATTGGACAAAAAACTTAAAGCAAATGAGCAGACAATGGAAAAATTAGTCAAAGAATGGGAACAGACGAAAATAGAAGTCTATGATAAGATCAACAGAAACAACTTAAGAATCATTGGAGTCCCAGAGACCCAGGAAGAAAATTTCCAGGAAGAATCAATGGTCAAGAACATCATTAAAGAGAAACTTCCAGAGCTAAAGAATATATGTGATCAAATCCTGCATGCCCGAAGAGTACCAACCAAAAGAGACCCCAGAAAAACCACCCCAAGACACATCCTAGTCACAATGACAAATCCCACAGATAGAGACAGAATTCTGAAAACAGCAAGATCAAAAGGGGAAATCATGTTCAAGCAAGCTTCCCTGAGATTTACAGCAGACCTGTCACCAGAAACGCTCAATGCCAGAAAGCAGTGGTGGGATATTGTGACAAGACTGAATGAAATGAATGCTTCACCCAGAATACTATACCCAGCAAAACTCACTTTCCGGTTTGATGGAAGAATACATGGTTTCACAGACAAAAAACAGCTCAGAAACTTCACAGACACAAAACCAGTCTTAAGAGAAAAACTGAAAGACCTAATCTAAGACAAGACTACCCAAAAGACACACCAAATTTTGAAATAAAGATGGCGTTAAATCCCAGGACAATTCTTTCTCTCAACGTCAATGGACTAAATGCACCAGTTAAGAGACACAGAGTGGCTAAATGGATCAAAAAACTCAATCCAACCTTCTGCTGCCTACAAGAAACGCACCTGAATAGTCAGAACAAACATAGACTCAAAATAAAAGGCTGGAGAAAAGTTATCCAAGCAAACAACACCCATAAAAAAGCTGGAGTGGCCATACTAATATCAGATAATGCAAACTTTATACTCAGGAAGGTTGTAAGGGACAAAGACGGACATTTTATATTAATCAAGGGGTACGTAGAGCAGGAAGAATTCACTCTCCTAAACATATATGCACCGAATGAGGGGCCAGCAAAATATTTAATACAACTGTTGACAAATCTGAAAAATAATATCAACAACAACACAATAATTGTGGGGGACCTTAACACGGCTTTGTCAACACTGGACAGGTCAACCAGACTGAAACCCAACAAGAATATACTAGACCTGAGGAGAGAAATGGAAGAAAGAGGCCTAGTGGATATATATAGGACACTCCATCCCCAGAAACCTGGATACACATTCTTCTCCAATGTACATGGGACATTCTCCAGGATAGACTACATGCTGGCACATAAAACATACCTCCATAAGATCAAGAGGATAGAAATTTTGCAGACTACCTTCGCTGACCACAAGGCTCTGAAATTATTTGTGAACTCCAAAGGGACTCAGAAGAAACACTTTAACACCTGGAAGTTAAACAGCCTCATGCTCAATAACCAGTGGGTCCGAGATGAAATCAAGGAGGAAATCAAAAGGTTCCTGGAAACAAATGACAATCAAGACACAAACTCTCAGAACTTATGGGACACAGCAAAAGCAGTACTGAGAGGAAAATTTATAGCTTTGCAAGCACACATCAGGAAGGAAGAAGGAGCTTACCTGAGTAGCTTAATGACACAGCTAATAGAACTAGAAAATGCTCAACAAAAGGACCCAAGAATAGGAAGACAGAAGGAAATAACAAAGCTGAGAGCAGAAATCAACGAAGTGGAAACTCAAAAAACAATCCGAAAGATCAACGAAAGCAAAAGTTGGTTCTTTGAAAAAATAAACAAGATTGATAGACCACTGGCAAACCTAACAAAGAAAGAGAGAGAGAGAAACTTGATAACTCGTATCAGGAATGAAAAAGGAGAGATCACTAATGATATGACAGAGATTCAAAGGGTAATCAGAAACTACTTTGAAAAACTCTACGCCACTAAAAATGAGAACCTGGAAGAAATGGATAAATTCTTGGACTCTTATAATCTTCCACGGTTGAAGGAAGAGGATGTAGCATATCTAAACACCCCCATCACCATTGATGAAATTAAAACAGTAATCAAATGTCTGCCGAAAAACAAAAGCCCAGGTCCAGATGGATTCACTAATGAATTCTATCAAACTTTCCAAGAGGAACTACTGCCAATCTTGGCAAGACTCTTTCATGAAATTGAACAAACAGAAACACTCCCAAATAGCTTTTATGAAGCCAACATCACCTTGATACCTAAACCAGACAGAGACGCTACCAAAAAAGAAAATTACAGACCAATATCACTGATGAATGCAGATGCAAAGATCCTCAACAAAATCCTGGCAAATAGGATTCAATGCCTCGTTAAGAAGATCATCCACTACGATCAAGTAGGTTTCATCCCAGGAATGCAAGGCTGGTTTAACATCCGTAAATCTATCAACATAATACACAACATCAATAACAAGAAAAATAAAAACCACATGATCATATCAATAGATGCAGAGAAAGCATTTGATAAGGTCCAACACCCATTCTTGATCAAAACTCTCAGCAAGATGGAAATGGAGGGAACCTTTCTCAATATAGTGAAGGCCATCTACCACAAGCCAGTGGCAAATATTATCCTCAATGGAGAAAAACTGAAAGCCTTCCCTCTAAATTCTGGCACAAGACAAGGCTGTCCTCTCTCACCACTCCTATTCAACATAGCACTGGAAGTACTTGCTATAGCGATTAGGCAAGAAAAGGATATCAAGGGAATCCAGATAGGAAAGGAAGAAGTCAAGCTCTCACTGTTTGCAGATGACATGATACTCTACTTAGAAAACCCTAAAGACTCTATCAAAAAGCTTCTAGAAACAATAGACTCATATAGCAAGGTGGCAGGCTACAAAATTAACACACAAAAATCAATGGCCTTTCTATATACCAATAGTAATAAGGATGAAATGGACATTAAGAAAACAACCCCATTCACAATAGTGCCACACAAACTCAAATATCTTGGAATCAACTTGACTAAATATGTGAAGGACCTATACAAAGAAAACTATAAAACTCTGCTTCAAGAAATAAGAGAGGACACACGGAAATGGAAACGCATACCCTGCTCATGGATTGGCAGGATTAACATCATCAAAATGTCAATACTCCCCAAGGCATTATACAGATTTAATGCCATCCCTCTAAAGATACCCATGACATTCTTCAAAGAAGTGGATCAGACACTTTTGAAATTCATTTGGAACAATAAACACCCTCGAATAGCTAAAGCAATCATTGGGAAAAAGAATATGGGAGGAATTACTTTTCCCAACTTTAAACTGTACTACAAAGCAACAGTTATCAAAACAGCATGGTATTGGAATAAGGATAGGTCCTCAGATCAGTGGAATAGGCTTGAATACTCAGAAAATGTTCCCCAGAGATACAACCATCTAATTTTTGATAAAGGAGCAGGAAATCCTAAATGGAGCAGGGAAAGCCTCTTCAACAAGTGGTGTTGGCACAATTGGATAGCCACTTGCAAAAAATTAAACTTAGACCCCCAGCTAACATCATGTACAAAGGTAAAATCCAAATGGATTAAAGACCTCGATATCAGCCCCAAAACCATAAGATATATAGAACAGCACATAGGCAAAACACTCCAGGACATTACAGGCATCTTCAAGGAGGAAACTGCACTCTCCAAGCAAGTGAAAGCAGAGATTAACAGATGGGAATATATTAAGCTGAGAAGCTTCTGCACCTCAAAGGAAATAGTGCCCAGGATTCAAGAGCCACCCACTGAATGGGAGAAACTATTCACCCAATACCCATCAGATAAGGGGCTAATCTCCAAAATATACAAGGCACTGACAGAACTCTACAAGAAAAAAACATCTAACCCCATCAAAAAATGGGGAGAAGAAATGAACAGACACTTTGACAAAGAAGAAATACACATGGCCAAAAGACACATGAAAAAATGTTCCACATCACTAATCATCAGGGAGATGCAAATCAAAACAACGATGAGATACCACCTCACACCCCAGAGAATGGCACACATCACAAAGAATGAGAATAAACAGTGTTGGCGGGAATGTGGAGAGAAAGGAACTCTTATCCACTGCTGGTGGGAATGCTGTCTAGTTCAACCTTTATGGAAAGCGATATGGAGATTCCTCCAAAAACTGGAAATCGAGCTCCCATACGATCCAGCTATACCACTCCTAGGAATATACCCTAGGAACACAAAAATACAATACAAAAACCCCTTCCTTACACCTATATTCATTGCAGCTCTATTTACCATAGCAAGACTCTGGAAACAACCAAGATGCCCTTCAACAGACGAATGGCTAAAGAAACTGTGGTACATATACACAATGGAATATTATGCAGCTGTCAGGAGAGATGAAGTCATGAAATTTTCCTATACATGGATGTACATGGAATCTATTATGCTGAGTGAAATAAGTCAGAGAGAGAGAGAGAAAAACGCAGAATGGTCTCACTCATCTATGGGTTTTAAGAAAAATGAAAGACACCCTTGTAATAATAATTTTCAGACACAAAAGAGAAAAGAGTTTGAAGTTCCAGCTCACCTCAGGAAGCTCACCACAAAGAGTGATGAGTTTAGTTAGAGAAATAACTACATTTTGAACTGTCCTAATATTGAGAATGTACGAGGGAAATGTAGAGCCTGTTTAGGGTACAGGCAGGGGTTGGGTGGGGAGGAGGGAGATTTGGGACTTGGGTGATGGGAATGTTGCACTGGTGATGGGTGGTGTTCCTTTTATGACTGAAACCCAAACACAATCATGTATGTAATCAAGGTGTTTAAATAAAAAAAAAAAATTTCTATAAAGTTAACATCACCTGATACCAAAATCAGACAGAGACACCATAAAAAAAAAAAAGAGAGAAATAAGGCCAATGTCCTTGACAAACACAGATGCCAAGATCTTTAACAAAATACTAGCAAATAGAATCCAACAATTCATCTAAAAGTTGAATCCCAGAGATGCATTCCAGAGATGTAGAGATGGTTTAACATATACAAGTTCATCAATATAAACTGTATAAATAAAATAAAAATTATGAATATATTAATAGATGCAGAAAAACATTTGCTAAAATATAGCAACCATTTTAATAAAAATTTCTCAACAAGATGGGAATTGAAGGAACTTTGTTCAATAGAGTCAAAGCCATTGACCTGAAGCCCATGCAAACATTATGAGAATAAACTAACAGCCTTTTATCTAAGATTTGGCACAAGACAAGACTGTTCCCTCTTAATATTTTGCTTTTTTTTTCCAGCCACACCCATTTGACACTCAGGGGTTACTCATGGCTATGTGCTCAGAAATCGCTCCTGGCTTGGGGGACTATGAAATTGGAGAAACTTTTCACCTAATACCTATCTGAGAAGGGTTTGATATCTGTAATATATAAGACACTGATAGAACTTAGTAAGAAAAAAAATCTAGCCTCATCCAAAAATGAGGAGATATTAATAGAAACTTCCTCAAAGAAAAAATACAAATGGCCAAAATGCACATGATAAGATACTCCACATCATTATTAACAGGGGATGAAAATCAAAACAATGATAAAATAACATCTCACACCACAGAGACTATCACACATCACTAAGAACAAGAACAACCAGTACTAGCATGGATGCAGGGAGAAAAGAACTCTCTTTCACTGCTGGTGGGAGGTTAACTGGTCTAGCCTTTTTGGAAAACAATATGGATATTCTTCAAAAAACTAGAATTGAGCTTCCATATGATTCAGCAATACTGCTCCTAGGAATATACTCTAGGGGTTCAAAAACACAATGCAGATAAGTCCTGTACACTCCTATATTCACTGTGACACTAGTGAATAGTGGTCTGGAAACAACCCAAGTGCCCGAGAACAGAGGAGTGGCTAAAGAAACTGTGGTACATCTATACAAGAGAAGGCTGTGCAGCTATTAGGAAAAATAACGTCATGAAAGTTGTTTATACATGGATGAATATGGAGAGTATTATGCTGAGTGAAATGAGGTAGAGGAGTAAACATAAAATAATCTTTTTCATTTGTGAGATATTAAAAATAGAGTATGGTATTAATATCCAGAGGCAATAGAGATGAGGGCCAGAAGAACTAGACCATGGGAGGTAGCTTGCCACAAGTAGTGAAGGAGTGCAGTTAGGACAGAGAAGGGGCCAGTATAACAATAACAGTTGAAAATAATCACTCTGGTAAGAACTGGGTGCTGACAGGAGATAAATAATAGGCATGATAAATCTTCAATAACATTATTGCAAACCACAGTGTCTAAAAGACAAAAAGAATAAAGAGAAATTGTGTCAGAAAAAAAGGAGAGAGAGAGTAAGAGAGAGAGAGAGAGAGAGAGAGAGAGAGAGAGAGAGAGAGAGAGAGAGAGAGAGAGAGAGAGAGATGCCACAGAGGCAAGCAGGTGAGAAGACAAAGAAACTGGGGGGAAAATGGGGACATTGGTGATAAGAAATCTGCACTGGTGAAGGCCACTTATACTGTATGACTGAAACTCAATCATGAACAACTTTATAAGCCATGGTGTTTGTAATTTAAAAAAATCCAATAAAAGAAAAGAAATAGAGCTTATGCCTATCATCTGCAAGGTCCTGAGTTCAACTAATGGCTCTTTAAGCATTTCCATGCATAGCCATAATGGTGCCTATATATCACTGGGTCCAAATATTGCTGGGAGTGGCCCTATGGGAAAAGGATTGGAGGCATGGTCAAGGTGATCCATCAGAGAGAATCTGTGTAGTATTGTCTATTCTGTGACTTAGGCGAATGTACAGAAAAAAATCCATTAAACACAGAATCCTGTCTGGGAATCTGTCAAACAAGACAGACAGTAGGAAGCAAAAATGTGCTCCACAATAGATGAACTCCATTTGGCTCTAATAGAAGCAATCTGGAAACAAAATCCTAAATTGCACAACCCTGCCCCCTGGAAGAGGGGCAGGTTGAAGCAATGACCAACAATTGGAAGAAATCTGAAAACTTGCAGTACTTTGCCCTGGGAAATAGAGGTGGGGGAATAAGTCTCAACCTGGTCTGCTAACACTACAGTTCTCTTACAACACCAGAACAGAAGGCAAGATACTCTAAGATATACAGAGGTTTGAGTCAGCAGCAAGGTTCACCTCAGTGGCTTCTAGCAACCTTGCTGGGAGAAGCAATCTTTGATCTCTATTAGAAATAGAATCATCCTGAGGGCAAATTCCTGAGGCAAACTCCATTCTTGTTCAAGGGTTGAGCAACTGGAGGGTGACACTGCTTGGGCCTAGCCCAACATATGTAGGTACCTCCCAGTCTACATTTAATTTCCACCAAGCAGTCTGAACAAATGTATAGTCAAAAGCATAGTCAGTGATAGAATTAGAAACAAAAAGAAAGCCTGTAGGCCCATTACAAGGAAGGAAATTGAAGCTGTCATAAAAAGCACAGAATCAGATGAGTTTACTAGTGAATTCTACAAACCTGCAAAGGCAAAGAAAAAAATGGGTACTTCCAGTTTCTTCGAAGCCAATATTAGTTGGATTCAAAAGCAGATACATCATACACACACATGCATCACACCAACATTCTGATATAATTGCAAAAATATTCAACAAAATTTTAGCAAACTGAATTCAACAAAACATTCAAAGGTTTGTACATCATTACCAAATAGAATTTATTCCAGAACTGCAGGGATGGTTCAACATATAAAGTCAATTAATGCCACATTAATAAAAAGAAAGATAAAAATCATATTATTATATTAATAGATGTAGAGAAAGTTTTTTGAAACTCTTTTTTTATCTCTTTATGATAGAACTAAACAAAATGGAACCAGAAAGAAGTTATCTTACCTCTTTAATATAAAACTGAACAAAATGGGAACAGAATGAAGTTATCTTAGTATAGTATAGGTCATACACAGTAAGCCCATAATTAACATTAATAAATAAAACTAAAAAGGGGGCCAATTCTATGGAGATAAATAGTCTGTCTATTAACTAAGAAATAAAGAATATATATGTATTTCTGTGTGCTTGAAGAAACCCAGGTTTCCCCAAGTATAGCTTATGACTAACCCTCAACATCAACCCCCCCAAAGTTAGAAAGATTTTCAAAATAGTATATACAAAGTACAACCCAGAAAATGAAGTAATTTAAGAACTGGATGCTGTTACAATAAAAAACAAGTACTTCTGAAACACACAGTAAAGAACATTAAAAAGTAGGGGGCATATATATATAGCTCAAAGAACCAGAGTTATGACAGGGTTCAATCCTAGAAACCATATGGTCCACTGAGATCACCAGGAGTTAAATCTGAGCACCACTGGGTGTAGCTCAAATAATTAACTCAAAAAGAAAATGGAATAAAAATACAATGAAAGGTAAAAATAAAATAAAAGGTAAACTAAAATTAGAAGAAAATTTTCACAATATCAGTATCTTATAAAGGTCCTGTATTCAAAATATATTTTTTAAAAACCTACAAATCTATAACAAATCACTTAATTAAATTTGAGCAAAAATTAAAAAAATGTTCTCATCAGAAAACATAAATAGAAAATATATATGGTGCAAAGAAAATAACAATAGTCATCAGGAAAAAATTAATTAACACTACTCTACATGCACTACAATGATTTACACTAAAAACACTATTAATGCCAAGTAATGAGGATGTGAAGCAACTAGAACTACCATAAGCTGTTGATGGGTATATGAAATGGTACAGCTCCTTCAGAAAGGAGTTTCTCCTTATATTATATGGAATATAATCAATTATTCTACTTATAATTTTTTTCTAATTTTTCATTCCTAATTAATTGTATGAAGAAGAGTTTGTAATGAAGAAAAAAATCTCTCTTTAATAATTGTTATTAGTTAAATGAGACACCGACATGCAAAATATAAAAGTAGTTAGTCTAAAATCATACATTAAAAATGTTTTCACTCATCTATTTTTTTTTTTTGGTGCCGAAACTCAGGAGTGATTCACTCATCTTGAGCTTAGTAGGATTCTAACCAGTTTTTCCATCAAATTTGCTATACTCTTACTTGGTTGTCAAAACTATGAAATTTGGGGGTGTTATGGCTGCATGCTTCAAGAGCTGTGGAGTGCCCTATTTATTTATTTATTTATTTATTTAGTTAGTTAGTTATTGAAGGTGGGGGCTTCTTGAAGGAGAGTAATCTTCCCACTGCCATTCAAGAAGACCTCAGAGCTTTCAGCATGGAGATCTATGTACCAGGGATTATTTGGCAGCTTGTTGGCTGATAAGCTTCTATTACCATACTTTTATTCATAACTTTTTCATACACCACTAAGACATGGAGACCTTTCTTATACTTAATATTTTATTTGCATAAGCAATGTGGAAAGGACTACTATTTGCCAAATGTGTTATTTATTCTCTTTCATTCTACCTGACTTAAAAATATTAAAGAACAGTGATTTGTGAAATTATTGACAGTTGAGTTTTAGATGTACACTATTCTATTGCTGATAATAGCACCAGAATTGTCTTCCCGTCATCAGTGTTTTCAGGTTCCCCTCAGCATCCTAGCTGGACAGGCACATTTTCTTACACAGTTAAGCTACATCAATGTAGGAGCCATGATTTATTGTTCTCTAGCATGAAGCAAATTGTCTTAACATAGAATATGCATTGATATATATATTTTTAGAATGACTGCATAGAAGGTGGAATCCTTTAGAAAGTGAGAAAAGCTAAAGTGAATATGTAATGATGTTATAGACATTTTGATGATTTATAGACAAAAATTCTTTTATACTTTTTATGAACAAGGTTCAAGGAGTCTCTCCTGCTATGAAGTTTAGTTTATAATGTTTTAGATAACCTTTTGACAATCTGCAAGATAAATATTGGATTTTGCTCTATTTGTTTTTGGAAAAACACATTTACTGCTTTTTAACTAAATCCAATTGTAGAGAAATAAAATTCACTACACTTCTGTTAAAAAATTCAAAATGCATTAATATCTTAAATGAATACCATAAAATATATAAATTAAAACATAGATAATACTCTAATTTTGGCAGTAGAGATTTGGGATGGCGAGACTTAATTTCAAAAGCTGGGGAAACACAAAGCAAAAGTAAAAATAATGTGATTACCATATATATTCGAGTATAAGCCGACCTCCTTAATTTTACCCTAAAAACTGGGAAAACTTAGTGACTTGAGTATAAGTCGATGTGGAAAATATAGCAGCCACTGGTAAATTTCAAAAATAAAAATATACCCATAACAATTACAATAACTGAAAAACCAGTAGATTAAATGCTTTTCAATATTTATTGCTAAAGAAAAACTGTAAACTAGCAACAATAACTTTAAACTTTAAGTAAAGTACAGAAAACCATAGCTTAACAGGTAATCAAGCTAAATCACAAAGGTTAAAATCCTTCAAAACTGGATTCCTCTTCCTCATCATCTGTATGTCCAAACAGGGCTTCAGCTGTATCTGATGTGAGGGTATCAGCATAGACATTGTCATGACATCATCGTCACTGCTGTCAGTCTCATACAGAGCGCAGAATATTGTGAGTTAAATAGTTCAGTGGCATTCAGTTCAGTTCAGCCGCCTATCTATTCAGTTCAGCCATGACTTATGGACTCCAGCAGATGGCAAAAGATGACTGGAGACTATGCATTTAATTCAGAGGGTATGCACCAAATCAAATAACCTGCATGACCCAAGTATAAGCTGAGTTCGGCTTATACTTGAGTATATAGGTATTTAAAATTAAAAGAATACTAATACCGAAAGGAACATCAACAGAAGAAATTCTACTGAATGAGAAAAGGTATTTGTACATCATATATCTGATAAGATTAATGTCTGAAATTCACAAAGAACCCACAAGGCACAACAATAAAAAAAACCCCTAATTTAAAAATGGAAAGAGGATCTAAATGTACACTTTCCAAAAAAGACCTACAGATGGCCAATAGGAACATGTAAAGATGTTTACTCTAATAAAATGCAAATTAAAGTGAGGTATCACCTTATACCTATAAGAATAACTATTATCTAAAAGATAAGAAATAAATGCTGGAGAGAGGATATGGAAAGAAAAGAACCCTTATATGTAGAAATGCAACTGGCATAGCCATTATTTAAAATAGTATAAAAATTCCTCAAAAAATTAAAATAGAAATGTAATCTAATCAACCCATTTCTGAGCATTTGCTTCTAAAAGATAAAAATCCCACAAATACAAAATGATATTTGTACCCAATATTTACTATAGCATTGTCTACTATTAAGTAGTAAAATGTGAGATATATACACACGAGACATAATTTAATTATTATCTAATGAGTAGGTCCTGCTATTTGCAAAAACATGTGTAGATAATAGCAATGCCTTCATATGCTACTATACTTATGTGAAATTAGCCAGTCAAAAATAAACCAAAAACCACAGGGTTTCATTCATATGTGCGTTAGAAATATAAATGAAAAGATGAACTAAGTAAAAACAAAATGTTAGAACTAAATCAGGACAAAGAGGCAACTGTAAGGCAATGGGTTGAAGTGAACTTCTTACAGTTGTGCCTGAGACTAAACCAGAGACCTTAGAAAAGTTGGACCCTAAATTGTGAACTAAATCTAGAATATATAGAATATATACATTACAATCTTAAAGTTATGTACAACTAAAATTTATATACTGTCCTGTTAATAATTTTCCCATACTTGGTGGTACTCAGGACTTATTTATGGCTCTTTACTCAAGGATCACTGATGGCAGGAATTGGGAAACTTTATATGATGCTGGGATCAAACCTAGTCAGCTGAGTGCTAGTACCCTATCTTTCCAGCTTAATGTGTTCAAGTTTTTCAAATTTGAAAATAATTAAAAAAACTAGAGGAATAAAAAAATAACTAGGGGAAAAAAGTCCATTAACACAAATAGTTATGGCAATTTTAAAACTGGAAAAATTTAAAAACTAGAAGCATCATAAATACATATCAGCATGTGAAAAGAACATGCATGTGGTTTATCTATAAAAATTGTGTATTATTCAGTAAAGGAAATTATATATATGTGTGTGTATATTTATACACACACCAAAATGGAAAAATTTTACACTTTAATTCTGAGTGAAAGTAGCAAGATGTATAAGAGAACCTATTAGATGAGTACATTTCTTTGACATTCTATAGAAAAACAACAAATAAAATTTACATTTACAGCATATCAATGCTCATTTGAAGAGGTGAGGATGGAAAAAAATCTGAAAGAACTTTTGAGAATCATGGAAATGATATATATCTTGATTGTGGTCACTGAATTATCCATTTTAAATGCTTTAGTTTTATATTATATGAATAATACTTCAATGAACTTCATTTTAAATCGAATCATAATGTAAATTTGAAGAAATAATGCTGAGTGAAACAGAAGTAAATCTTGAAAGCCATAAAGTCCAATTTAAAAATGATGAGGTATCTAACAAAATATTTAACAATTTTTACCTCAATAAATTACTACCTGAGTAAAATACAGTATTTTGAACCTTCATTAAAAATAACATTTTTGAAGGAAACTGTTTTGTTTTGTATTGTTGGTCACATCCAGTGATGCTCAGGGGTTCCTTTTGGTCCTGAACATAGAAATTACTACTGGCTGGTTCAGGGGGCCATGGATGTGTGGATCGAATCTTGGCTACATAAAAGGCAAGTGACCATACCTGCTCTCCAGACTGAAGAAATTTTTTTTACAAAAGTACTGATATAAGTCAAACTACTTGCTTATTTTTTAACTAATTTATTTTTGTGGTGGTAGGGATCTAATCCAGGACCTCACACATGCAAGTGCTCTACCACTGAGCTACAACCCTGTACCCAATCTATATTTTAGAGAGTAACACATCTACAAAGATAGCCTGTGATTTTCAAAATCATAACAGAGGAAAGAGCTAGCTGTATTTCTTGTTTACTATTATTGCATAAATACTAAATATTTCCCCAATTTTGTAAGCTTTATGAGGGCATTGGGGGAACTCTTCAGTTATATGGAATACCACCATGACATTTGGGCATATGAGGACAGCATGTAATGTGGCTGAGGAGCTACACTAGTGTAACACTTTAGGAAAATGAAACCTGAGAAGCAGACAGTGGTTATTAACCACTGGAAGACTTCAGGTTAGCAAATCCATGACCAAATCTGCACTATTGGAAATATCATTCTAATGACAGTTCATGAAACTTATTGGGGGTGGGATGGGAAGATTGAAAGGGTGAAGAGTACAGAAAGTTACTAATTGATCATGGAAAAATAGGGAAAATCTAGATTAAAGATATGAAAATGAATGAAAAAATTTGGCAGCATTTAAAATGTAGAACTGAGGGTATATAGTTACTAACATGAGATGGCATTAGATATTAGAAAGGTTTCTAAGATAACTTGTAACTTAATATTTCATTTCAATAATTGTATAATCCACCAAAATGTTAAGAGAAGCAGGTTTAAGTATAAAGATAATGATTTAATGTCTGCACACAAGTCTGAGACACCTGTGTACATACAAAGAGAAGTACAGATTAATTAGGTTAAAAGTAGATATAGAAGGGTTCGAGTGGTGACACAAGTGGTAGGGCATTTTCCTTGCATGCACTAGTCTAGAGCTGCAGCTCGATCCCCTGGTGTCCCATAAGGTCCCCAAACCAGGAGTGATTTCTGAGTGCATAGCCAGGAGTAACCCCTGAGCTTCACTGGGTGTGCCCCCCCCTCAAAGTAGATATAGAGTCAAGAAAGATCAGTCTGAAATCAAATGGGGTATGTAGATTAAAAACAAACTCTCAATATGTATAAAAGATTTGAGTAATAAAGGAAAACAGGAAAGTGTCAACTTTTCATTACATCAAAAAAGTGATTAAAAGTTGCATCAGGAATCATAGAAGGCAAGTATAATGAGATTCCTATAATGATAGAAGAATTAAGCAATCAATTACTGAAGAGCCATCTAGCAACTGTGTGTGTGTGTGTGTGTGTGTGTGTGTGTGTGTGTGAGCGAGAGAGAGAGAGAGAAATGTAGAAAGTCATTGATCACTTTTATAAGAGTGAATGTGGTTCTGTGAAGAGTAAAAGGAAAGTGAAGGAACAGAGAAATCAGTGTTTACTATTATTTCAATAAGAAGACCTAATAAAATATGGTGAACATTTGATTAATAACAGAAAGAAATAAATTTAAGGATGATTTTTTTTTGTTATATTACTTGGGACAAGTGGATGAAAAAGATTTATGAGAAGAGTGTGGGGTGACTGACAAAGTAATGAAAGGGGATGTTTTAGGATCCAGAATGAAAAGTTCTAGTCTTAGAAAAGGGAATCTTTTCCACTAAATGAGAAGGAAAGCTATGCATGGAGGTAAGTGATTCAGTAGGTGGGTGGGTAGATGGTGAGAAGCAGGTAAATATCCTCTATTGAGGATCTTAGGTAGAAATAATATGTGCATTTAAAGAGAGCCTTGAAAGTCAGAATATGTTCTAATGAAAATGGAAAAACTAATAATTACAGTAGCACCACTGGCACCTCACCTTTTTAAATAAAGCTTAACCTTTTTGTGTGAAATGGATGGCAACTAAAGGAATTCTGATCACAGAGGGCTCCTATTTAAGAAGATAACAACAGTATGATGATGGTCCTTTAATTCCCAAACCATTTGCATAATTATTAGAAAAAAATCAGAATGGAAGGCAAAGCCTTAGTAAGTTATTTTTTTCAACAAAGAATAACTGACCTAAAAAAGAGTCTGTCTTAAAAATATTAACATAATGGCATCATCCACTGCATTGTTTACATATGACAGCATTCTATTTAAAACTAGAATCTGTTTTAGCTTCTGATTTGTAAGTTACACCTTTCATGTCAAATTTTCCAAAGGCTTGCATAACAAGCAACTGAAAAAAAAATCTCATAAATGTTCTCTAGTAGAGAAACTGTACATGCAACTACCTGTTTATATATGCAGTAACTTGAATTATACATAAAAATTCCACATGGATGCCCAGAATCATCATTGTGTTAATTCAAGAAGTACATTAAATTTTTGGATGTATTTAGTAGCAGGTCCTTTAAAAATCTGTTCTTTGGATAATGTTTTCTCTTAAATAAAATCTATTAGTTGGAATCTACTGATTTATGGATTATACTCTTCTTTGGAAAAAATAATTTTCTGAATATTATTCTTATAGTACACTTAAAAACTCCATATTTAAATTTTTTAAAGAGTAATACTAAAATGCCTTAGCCTTTTTTTAAAATAAAGTTATACTGAAAATAAAATTTAAATGATAAATGCTGGTTGCAAAAGTTATCACCTTTTCATGTGAATGCTTGTCTTCTATTGGATAATTCTCTTCCAAAAGACCTTCTTGGGAAAAAGAGGTGACAGCCAACTCATTGCCTAATTGATTTAGGAACAGTGCCCAGGGAGACAGTCCAATTAAGTTTACAAGCTGGCAATTAGCAGGAAGCCCTCTAAATCCCTACACTGAGAACCTGTTTACTTTAGTAAGAAGGCAAATGTGCTAGCGATAGGAAGAGAAAGCTGTGCTTTTTGCAAAGCTGTTTTGAGTAGGCTCATATGAAGAACTGAAGAAAAGCTAGGTATATGTGGGCAGACAGCCTGCTGTTTGACAGGTAACTGGGTAATTTAGAGGATGTGACACACAGAGAGAGAGGGAGATAAAAAGAGAATGTGTGTGTACATGCAGAGAAGTACACATGCATGTTTTAACAAACATAATTGTCTAACATTCACTTTACTAAGTGTTGTGTAAGGAGACATACATTTTAAATGTATAGTTGGGCAAAGCAGAACTAAATCATCTGTAACAGTTGAGGTTTTATTTGTATATAATACTTAATACTAACATTATGAATAAACGTAAGTGCATTTTAATTAATAAAATATATAAAATCATATTATATAACTCAAATTTATCGAGTTATTTTCACTAGACTCACTAGATTATTGCATATATTTCGTTTTAGAGACAAGTAGATGTAGCAAAAACAGCTGTACCAGAATCAAATCCTCCAAGAGCTTTTAAAATTTACTTAGCTCTCCTTGTTTTAAATCAATGACATTAATTAAATCTTTTTTTAAACAGTGTGGTTTTTTTACAACCACAAAAGGCAAGTTAATCATCTTAATAAAACTGCTATTTAAGGTTTCTAGGATGAAATGGGCTTACAGTAATATACCCATAGAAGGATATTTTGGTCACTTATGGATCATATAAACTGGGGTCTTTTGTGTAGTCTGTGTTTAGGAAGCTTCTTATCATCTGCATTTGTATACATATACCTTACATGTTCACACAAGGACAAAATCGTTTAACAATGATATTCTCAACATATTCCATCATTAGTGATCAGTATTAAAAAGTCAGTTTGATCATTTTTATTTAAAAGGAAAGTAAATTACATATTATAAATATCTTTAGCAAATAATAACTATTCACTTTCACTTTAAAAAAACACTTGAAATAATCCAATGTAGGAAGAAAAAAAACCATATAATCTAAGATAGTTGTAATAGAAAAAGTGTTCCAATAAAAATTGCTCTTCATAGTAAATAATTTTTAAGTATTCACAGGACCATTTCTGAAGGAACATATGGTAGTGTAAGAGATTTTCTCTGGGTTTGTCAAATGTGAACATTCAACTCAACCATTAATAAAATTTCTAAATTTTTCAATATCTAACATTTCCTGACATCTAAAAAAAAATCACCCACCAGTTTTCTTAAGAAAACTGTATGACATGTTTGAAAGGCAAGCATTTCATGAGATGACAAATAGAATATTAACATTCCATGAATAACTTTATTATCTTAACTATAAGGACAACATTACAATCAATGTTTACTCACCTGCTTCCCTGACTTACCAAATTTAAACAGAAGTACACCCAAAGGTCCTCTGGCAAACCTGAGGAAGAGAAGATCACAGATTTCCCCACTTTCAGGCTTCTGGGAAGCCAAGTGAGGAGCTATCCACTGCATTTCAGCAAGCTTGCTGGAAACATCAAAGAATTTACTGAATTGCAGAGTCTCCCTGGGTGAGCAGTCTTCAGCCAAGAGCTGGATGTTAATAGGGGATAGAGCCATATCAAAAATTTGCAACTCTCCTTGATGACTGCCAACTAGCAGAATGGCACCACTTGGGTGGCAGCTTATTAGTGATGGTAAAAGTTCAGCCTGGGCTATGAGTGTCACTCTACGATGACTATCATAAAGAATTACAGAAGAATCTTCACAGCCCAGAATCAGTTTGTCTTCTGTAACATTCCTGCAGAAGCTAATCGCCTTTGACCTTAGAGGTATTCTGGTGATTGATATACACCGGATTTTGTTCCGAACACATTCATAGATGCAGCTGTCAGCCATGAACTCTTTGTCTACACTGATGGAGTGTTCCACTGTAAAGATTTGGTAAGGGTCTTTGGTGCCAAAGCAAACATCCATTGGATCCCATTCTGTGCGAACAGAACTCAGAATCTATAAGAAATATATGAAGTATGTTCAGATAGATTTTACTTTTCTTCAGCTATCATAATAATCTTGCATATTAATACAGCACTCTCCTGAAGAGCACTAGTAATGTAGATATATACATGCAAAAATATGCACTATATTATGTAATAAGATATAGCACATAGATAACCTAGCAGCAGAAATTAAACTCTGATTTTAACTTTAAGTTTCTTTAAACTTTAAGTCATTTAAAAGTTTAAAATAAGTTAACAGTTTAAATAAACTTAAATAAGTTAAAAGTTAAAATAACTCTCTTTTTACTTTAAATAAGTTAAAAGAACTGGAGCAATGGTACAGAGGATTGGCATTTTATTTATGTGTAGCCAGGAGTGATTCTTGAGCATAAGGATCACTGGTTTGTACCCACCAAATGAAAAACAAATACCCTCCAACTTAAAAAATAAATGTCCCATATTATATTAAATTAATAAGGTGGGCTTTTAGCAAAATATATAGTTAGCATGATATTTAAAACAAAATATTGTTTAAGAGTAAATAGAGAACTTTCAATATTTTAGCTAATATCACCTACCACTCTTCCCAATTCTAAATTATTTACCAAAATATAATCCTAATTAGAAAAAGGGAAAAATTATAAAACTAGTAACAGTTTTGAAACAATTAAATTTTACTAACAGAAAGAATATGAAGATTTGTTAAGTTGAGCAATAACAAATAGGAAGAACTTTATTCCTTTGGCAAAAAGAAAGCTTACTCTAAAGAAAAAGGTCATCCGAAGCATCAAGACAGAAAAGTTACCAATAGTATACTTCTCACTTCATTGAGATTTGGAAGATCAAAAATTTGGAGAGTGGTTAACAAAAGAATTTTACTGACACATTCTAAAAAAATCAGAATCATACATAGTAACATTTGAAAAGCACATTTCTGGGTAGAAGAGAGATTAAGGTATTTATTTCTACATGGTTGACCTCAGTTCAATCCCTGCTACCACAAATGGTCCCCAGATACACGCTAGGAAGGATCCCTGTGCACAAAGCCAGCCAGGAGTAAGCCCTGAGCATTTTTGGATATGGCGCAAACCTCATACCCAACCTCCAAAAAGCACATTTCTACACAGGTGATAAAAATTCAAAGAACAGTGCTCATTTTGGCAGCACATATACTAAAATTGGAACAATACAGACAATACAGAGAAGGTTAGCATGGCCCCTGCACAAAGATGACACACAAATTTGTGAAGCATTCTTTATTAAAAAAAAAGAAATAGACAAAATTTTTTAAAGAACTACTACTACTGCTGCTGCTGCTGCTGCTGCTGCTGCTACTACTACTACTACTACTACTACGACTACTACTACTACTATACTACTATGATGACGACGATGACAACACATGTGTAGACGCAAATACATATGATATCTAATGGAATTCAACTACTATCTGTACCTGGATTAATACTGTTATGCCAAAGTCCTTTTCCTGATCTGACAATGCTCTGCAGTAATGTAAGATACTATCACTGGGAAAACTTGGAGAAAAGTATAGGAAGGAAATTTACTCTTAGCAACTTTAGCAATTTCTTGAAAGTAACATTTTTTTAAACTTCAAAGTTATTTAAAAAATACACATAGATGTTATATATAGTGAAGTATTAGAGAGGGAAGGAAAGCAGCAGAACTGATGTGACTTTTTCAAAAGTCAATCCTGTGCAATATCACCATACTAAAAAAAAATTGGCCTTGCTTTCACTCCTTTGTTCAAACCTTTCAATGTTTACCCTCTGACTAATGAATTAAATATTGATTCCCTTGTCTGGACTATTTAAGCCCTATAGGCCCTTTATCCAATTCCTTCTCCCTTTTGGGAGAAAGTAGGAAAGTATAGTCTTCCAAAAGGCTTATGGGCACTGAAGGTATTTCTAGGTCAATTGGACCATGAATTCAATGTAAGCACCTGAGAATGTAATGTTATCTGGACTCTGTAGTGCCAGGGATTACCTAGGCCACCCAGTAGTGCTGATGACTCCAGAGACACACCCAAAGTACTTGGAGACATTAAGGCCTGTACCTAGTGATGCTCAAGAGACCATGTGGTGCTGGAAGTCAAAGCCCAGTCAAGTGCATGTGAGGCATGCCACTGTATTATTTTCTGGAGGTAGATGAACAATTTCTATGTTTTTTTCTAAAAACGATTTAGTGTAAGGTATTCTTAGATACTGGTCCTGAATACTACAGATGGAGCAGTAAATTATTTGGAGTATAAAATTTCTGTCAATTGCTAGAGACAAGAGAGTAATTTTCAACATACAGAAGATAGTAAGGATCTTATTTTTCAGAAATGAAAAACAGTAAGAAGAAGACAATGGTTCACAGAAGTCTCTTTGATAATGGCAACCTAAAAGAAAAGAAGTATAAGCTCTATGATCAGTAGCAAAAGGAGCATATCAGGTAGAGAAAGCATACCCTGAGGAGTTAAAGTGATAGTATAGTAAGTGGGTAGGGCACTTGCCTTGCACACAGCTCACCAAGGCAGGTTCAATCCTCAGCATCCCATATGGTCCCCTAAGCACAGCCAGGAGTGATTCTTGAGCACTGTAAGTTGTGGCTCAAAGAAAAAAAAATCTGGCTAAAGAAATGCCCTGAGGTATACTCTTGTACTAATCAAGGTTAAACACACTCATATTCACACACACACACACACACACACACACACACACACTCAAAAATAGAGCTAAAATTTTTTAAAAACAAGTAAAGAAATAGTGGGAATTGTGGGAGAGATACTTATTATACAGCAGTCTTTGGGCCATTACAGAAACCTTGACTTTTCTCTAAATGAGATGAGAAATCTTATACAAAGGATAGAAGTGAACTAACCTGCAAATGATAGTTTTAATTCTATAGTCTCTCCACACTATTCCATCCTTGAATTCAAACTAAACCTGCCTTGCATTTTCCAAGCCCACTAACTTCACTCATGTTTCTGTCTGAAATCCACACTCTTCACCCAAAACCTATCTTTTCTACTAACCATATCGCTGTTGAAGAAGTACTCTATCCTAGTTACTAAATTCCTTTCAGCTGGAAACATATTTCCTTCCTTTCTTTGATCCCAGGGTGATACCCCTTTCTGTATCTCAAGTTTGTCAATGACACTTGTAACATTTGACTTTTTATTTATTTTTAAAATCTAGGTATACTCACCATTGTCACTGTAATCTTAGAAAAGATTACAACTATACGTCTCATCTATCTTAAACTCTTTTTTTGTATACATGTATAATATACATCCAAAATTTATCATGGCAGTAGACATGCAATAAACATGTGGAATTGAATTTTTTAAAAAAAAACTATAATAATGTTTAAAAACTTTAAACACAGCTTAAAATCTTGAAGAAATAGCCTTAGGGTAGAAAGCTAAGAGGCAAGTTGACAATGAGTAGGGTCTTTCCTCTTACAAAGAGTAAAGTATGAAAGTATGTGTGTGATCAGTAACCAGGCTGTAGTCTGGTCAAGTCAGGGGAAGAGTGAAGGAAGAAGGGATCAGTGCTTCCTTTCTCCAATCTTATTTTTCTTTTTAAAAGGCATCACAAGTTTATCAATAGGGAAAAGTCAAAAAGGAAGTAAGATGATGGACCATAATGCATTTATTTTTTTCCACTGCCAGTGTCATAAATCTTAAATGGTAGTCTGTAGCCCCATCCACCCCATTCTTCCTGTGTAACCTTACCTACAAGAAAGACCCTTCCATTTCTGGGAGGGGTTTTGGGGAGGTGACAAAAAGTTTGGTCTTAGGGGCAAAGGGAATTTGCATGGATGCAGGATGAAGGAGGAAGCAGGAGATTTCTGAGGTACAATGTACAATGCAGGGCTGAATAGGAATGCAGTGTAAATGGTTATGATATAGGCCACACATGTTGGCCAGGGCAAATAAAGATGTTATCTCCTGAAGAAGCCTGCCTGTGAGTGGATTTTCTCCTTGCTGCCACCCTGAACCAGTAGACCCGCCAGCTGGTGGGAATTGGATACATGTGGCGCTGGGATGGCAGAGAAAGGCCCCTCCATTCATCCCATCACCATCCAGCTCCATCCAAAGAGCTTAATTATTTAATTCTACAACTGACACCCAAACATCTTAATTGCCCTGTCCAACATGTGTGACCTATATAATAACCATTTACACTGGATTACTATTCAGCCCTGCATTGTACCTTGCCCCTCAGAAATCTCCTCCTGCTTCCTCCTCCATCCTGCATCTATGCAAATTCCATTTTGCCCCTGAGGCCAAACCTTTTGTCACCTCCCCAAAACCCCTCCCAGAAATGGGAAGGTCTTTCTTGTAGGTAAGGTTACACAGAAAGAATGGGGGGATGAGGCTACAGTAGCCATACTGATCTGCCATCTTACAATGGCTGAAAATTCTTCTATAGGAAGAAAATGTTTTTCAAGGCAATTCCTCCCTTTTCCATAGGAAAAAATGTGTGTGTGTGTGTGTGTGGGGGGATAAATAAAAATATCCAAGTATTTTCTACATTGCCAATCAAGTTTCAGGTAGGTCAGATCCAAAGGATTCCAGCTGATGATGACATAATGCATTGGTGCAAGGCTGTCAAAAAGTCAATGGCCTTCTGCAGGTCAAAAGAGCCAGGTCCTTGATCCAGGAACCCAGTCAAAGAGGCCAATTCAAGTAGGTGATGGACTGGTTGCAAGCAATTCTTTTTCTCCTAAAGGGGTGGGTGACTTTCCATTGCCAAGTGACCAGAAAAGGAAACTTTGTTTAGAAACAGTAAAAATAGCAATACTGCTGTAAAAGCTGTAGATCAAAAATAAAAGCTATTTAAAATTTAAACATCAATGGATGTACATGGAATCTATTATGTTGAATGAAATAAGTCAGAGAGAGAGACAGATACAGAATAGTCTCAGTCATCTATAGGTTTTAAGAAAAATTAAAGACATTACTGTCTTTAATTAGCTCATCAATTTGAAGCTCATCAGAAAGAGTGGTGAGTGAATGCTGTTAGGGAAATAACTACACTAACAACTAGCATGATAATGTTAAAGAATGAGAGAAGTAGAATGCCTATAGCAAATACAGGCAGGGGTGGGGAAGGTGAGGACATTGGTGTTGCACTGATGAAGGGAAGTATTCTGTTTATGACTGAACTCAACTACAAACATGTTTGTAATCACGTGCTTAAATAAAGATTTATATTTAAAAAAGGGTCTACTTAGGACAATAACTGTTATTTTAAAGGTGACTGGGTTGTTAAATTCTGTACAACAAAGTTATATTTATAATTATCTTCCTTCAAGAAGCGAAAACTCTGATCTTATAAGGACCTGGGACAACGAGATCGACTGACTACTTCCTGCTGACATGGGGCACTGTGGGATTGCCAGTTTCACTTTTTTGATATCTACCTAATGGAGAATAGGGAAAATGACAAAACTGGGTTTATATTGGGTCAAAAAGATAAATAAAAATAAGATAATAAAGATAAATAAGATAAATAAGATTTTTGTACAAAAGTATAAACGCAGCTGAAATGCTTGAAAACAAGAGGATTCTTTATATTGTTTCTTAAAGCAATGAAAAATCTAAAAGACTTTTTGAGTCTCAGAGATGTCAATTGCTAATGAAGCATAACAGAATCCAGAGTTTCTTTTTGGGGGATGTTCTCTATAGAAATATAAACATAGCCTTGCCCTGGAAGTACTGTGCTGTCTGTTACTCAATCTTTATTAGTTTTCACCCAGATAGGTGAATTAATTGTTTTCTGAGTCTATACATCTTCCTGAAAGTGTCTTTAAGAAGCTGTATGGGGTTCTCCTTGAGGTAAATTAAAAAAAAAAAAGTTAAGGTTAGGAAGTGAAGCAGAGGCATGCCCCTTTCTCTGTTTTTTAATAATTGAGTTTTGAGAGTTCTATGAGCACGTTCAACAATGGCTTGTCCTTGAGGATAATAGAGGATGCCAGTATATATTTGATTTGCTATTCTTTGCAAAATGATTGAAAAGTTTTACTAGTGTAGGCTGGACAATTATCAGTTTTGATGGTATTGAGAAAAAACATGACAAAAAAAGCACTGTAATAAAAAGAATCAAATGGTGTTAGCTCTTTCTGAAGTCATAGGGACAGCCCATATAAAATAAATATAAATAACTCCATGTACAAATGGTTTGATTGGGAAGAAGTTAATATGAATCATATCCATTTGCCTCTGGGCTTAGTTCTGACCACATAGGGGTGCAATGCAAAGGAGTGCAAATAGAGCAAATATGGACTATTTTTGTGAACCTGTCTTCACAGGATGTGATAGTGTACATGAAGGTGATGAACATTTATGTGTAGGGCATTATGCTCTTCTATAGGTGATTAAATATGCATTGCTGGGTGATCAGCTGATTCATTTTCTAAAGCCACTAGACTCAAGAGAACAGAATGAGATCTTACATGAGTGATAAAAACAGATTCAGAGTGCTTTTGTAAAATTGCTTTCAGTTATTGAAGCAAATCTTGAACCACAGGGTTATGAGCATTTATGGAAGCAATAACAATTCCAGGAAAAAGGCCAAATATGGGCATTAATTGTCAAAAGCTCCAACAAAGAGGGTTAGAAACAGAGTTTAATTGAAGAGAAAGCATGAAGTGGTCTTACAGTCAATCTCCTAGGGGGGAGGGAGGGATGGAGAGAGGGGGGGAGGGGGGAGGGGAAGGGAGAGAGAATTTTGACCAGGGCAAGAACTAGACAAAGGGAAACTGTAATAGAGGCAGCAAAAGGCAACAGGAGCAGAGAGTCTGGCAAACATTTGCAATTCAGCAGCAACCATTCAGCAGGAGCACTTCAGCCCTGGCTTTATATACCCCAAGGCCAACTGTCCTTCAGTATATGTGTATAGTAACTGACATCTTCACCCTTAAAGGGACAGTACCAGCTTATGGCTGACCATGGGCCATAACAGTCTCTCTTTTCTTATAGCAATTATAAGCACACAATTTAAAAATTAAAAAGTCACTGAATATGCATAACTTTCAGAAAAGGAATGTCATTAATTAGAAGCTGTACAAAACTAAAGATGCCAATCATTTGTCTTATTTATCTAATCTTCTATTTTCATTACTCCAAATTTATATATTACAGTAAACATTCTATATATATAGAAAATAAAGGACAAAGAGATAATATACATGGTGTTGCCCTAAAGTTATTATATGCTAGAACTGCAGCTTGAATTCAGATTAGTCCAAATCTAAAAGCCAAGGTCTTTGCAAGTTTGCTACTTTGAAAGAAAAATAAATAAATAATTTACACTGGGTCCAGAGTAACTGTATAGCAGGTAGGATGTTTATCTTGTACACCGCAGAATCCCAGTTTTGATTCCCAATATCCCTGAGCCTACAAGAGTGATCCATGAGTGCAAAACCAGGGATAATTCCTGAGTATCACTGGGTGTGGCCCCCAAACCAAACAACAATAGTAATACTAATTTTACATGTATACATAAATTCATTTTCTGTGTAATAAAACAGAGATTAAGAAGAACAGCATCTGTGAACTTTAAGTGTGTTTAGAGGGGAGAAGAGAAGGTAGAATGACTGAAGAAACAAATTAGCCAAATGAAAATGGAGATCACTAACATTGGAGTGGGAAAGAGAAGTTTGTGTTTCTTTTTCATTATCCTATTTTTGCCAAGTAGTAAATAATAGAGGAAATGACACTCTGCGTGAATGAAGAATTTTGAAAAATAGTGTTCTCAAGGAACACTACTGATTTCTAACAAAGAAACTTAATTCTTTGAGTTTACTGAGTTATCCTGAAAATAGTGTGTTTTTTAATGTAAATGTATAATTAAAATAAAACATATAAAAACTAACTGTTCAAATCAAAAATTATGCAGGGAGCAGAGAAATAGTACAGGGGCAAGGTACTAACCTTGCATGTATGTGGCTGACCCAGGTTTGATCTTGGGTAACACAAATGATTTCTTAAACATTTTCAGGAATGATCTCTGAGCACAGAGCCAGGACTATGCCCTGAGCACTTCTGTGTGTGGCCCCCAAAATAAAAATAAATCATACAAATGTAAACCAATAAAATTATTGCTAGTGTTTCACCTATTTATATGAAATATGAAAAGGGAAAGAAAAAATTTTCTTTTACTTCATCTTTTGAAAGTAATATTATATCCTGACTAGTTTATATGACTTAAAACCCAAGAATTTAATTCCAAATTGAATCAGACTCTGTATAACAGCCACAAGCTACAGCACACTACAGAAGTATCACATGAAAGTTTTGGTAACAGAGAACTCTGGGATTCTGGACAATTTAATCTTCTGGAACTGTAGTTTTCTCATCTAGAAAATGAGGATTTATTTGCCTGAATTACAGGATTGCCACATAGAATTTAAAGTAATATACTTAATATGTAGAGAAGATGACCTTAAAAATAGTGGTTGTTGGGGCCGAAGTGATGGCACAAGCGGTAAGGCATCTGCCTTGCCAGCACTAGCCTAGGACAGACCGTGGTTCGATCCCTTGGCGTCCCTAGATCACTATCATCACTAGATATATACTAAGGCATCACTAGCATATACTAGCATCATTATATATATACTATTCCTATTAAAAAGTTAAATATGAATTTTCTGGGGCTGTAGTGATAGCACTGTGGGTAGGGCATTTACCTTGCATTCAGCCAACCCATGTTGGCTCATTATTGCAAATTATGTAATTATTTATCAGTGTTTGGTAACAGGTTTCAGGGATGTTTCATTAATAATAAAATCATTTTTGAGGAGATTTATTTATGAATGTCTTATAATAAAGATTGTTTTCTAAAACCATAATCTATAAAATAGAACATCTTTGGGGCTGTAGTGGTAGGGCATTTGCCTTGCACTCGATCTCTGGCATCCCATATGGTCCCCAAGCCAGGAGCGGTTTTTGAGCGCAAAGCCAAGAGTAACCTGAGCAACATCAAATTTTTGTTATATGGTTAAAAGCTAACAAAGTACATACATTTCTTTGGGAAAGTTACTTTTTAGATATTTTTATTTTTTAACTTCAATGTAGTTATGTTTTTTAAATACTTTTTATCAGATTATAATAATATTATTTATCATTATTATTTTGAGCTTAGGGCCATACTGGTGATGCTCAGGGCTTACACCTGGCTCTGCACTCAGGAATTCCTCTTAGCAGTGCGTAGGGGACTATGTATTATCTCTCCAGACCCACTTTTAATCAAATTATACTACATTTAAAGTTTATTACATTACATGTTTCCATCAGTTTTTATTAATCATTGTAAGAACATGTGTTTTAATTCTTATGGGATAAAGTTGATTTATAAGTTTGTAATTCCATATCCCTGATAACAGGTTTTAAGATTTAATATCTCTATTTATTTATTTTTTGGAAGGGGGTGCCTCCAAATGATTTCAGGACAGTGGGTATGGAGGTTCAATGTGAAGGCTTCAATCTGCAGTGTTGCAGGAATTACCTGAGCTCTTCTGAAAGTGCTCGGTGAACTGCCAGGGTTACATCTGGAGATGCTCCAGGGACCATGTGTTGCCAAGGATGGTGTCACATGCAAAGTATCTACCATACTCCTGTAATATCTCTCTGACCCATCTGCTTATGTGTCTTTAAAATTGATTTGGTAAAAAATTTCAAAGAAATTTTTATCATGGCACTTAGTACAATAGTCAAGTTATAGAAACAGGGGCCGGAGTGGTGACACTAGAGGTAGGGTGTGTGCCTTGCAAGTGCTAGCCAAGGATGGACCGTGGTTCGATCCCTCCGCATCACATATGGTCTCCCCAAGCCAGGAGCAATTTCTGAACGCATAGCCAGGAATAACTCTTGAGCGTCAAACGAATGTGGCCAAACAAAACAAAAGAAATAAACAAAAACAAACAAAAAAGATACTTAAAAATATAAACAACCAAATGCTCAACTAAAGATGAATGATCAAGCAATTGTAGTATTGATACACAAAGGAATACTATACAGCACTAAGAAAAAACAAGATCTACAGGATACTATGCTGAGTGAAATCAGTCAGAATGAAAGAAATAAATACAGAATTATCTCATGTATGATATTTAAAGACATATATCAAGGTAGCAATAAAGGGATAAAAGCAATGCCATAGGAGACCTAGTTCCACACAATTGAGTTGGGGAAGGGGTTTAGAAAGGAAGGACATTGGGATCATTGGGGAAGGATACAATGGTGAGGCGTATGGAATTTGAATTATTTGCATAGAAAACCATCATTAGCACCGTTGTAAATCACAAACGCTCCATTTAAAAAAAAAGAGGGACATTTTCTGTGTAAGATATCTGAAAAATACCCCGTACTAAGAAAACTTTATCAAATTCATACAGCTGAAATACTTGCTCAAATACAAAGGTAAGAGTAATTGGTATTGTCATGACATTTTTGACAAAGCAAAATAATTAAATAGCTTTAGAATGATAGTAATATCTTTCTAGAAGGAAATACAAATATCTATGGAATTTAAATAAAAATACTACTATATTTCCAATGTGGATATGCAATAATCTGCATATGCACATTCCAAACTATGCTTAGTGAGATTTCTGACAGTTTTACTTTTTCTTTATGTTATCAATTGATAATTTAGCAAAAAAAATTTCCCTAGAATATATAACTAACTCTCTGCTCTGTGTTTATAATTAAGATATGTACTGTTGTTTAGAGCTTGGTGGTGTGAAATTAGATCAGCATTTTTCTAATGTCCATAAAATAAATTTGAAGCATGTTCCTCCTCTAAAAGACAAATGATTCAGTTACAGAAAGCTTATTTCTGTTTCCTTTGTTTTCTCTGGGGGGGAACCGCTTGGTAAGCCAATTTTCTACTTAGAATTTACTGTTGAAACTCTTATTGGGTTCTGTCTGAGGGCTTTATTCTTTCCATGGTTTGTTATACAGAAGAGATGGCTTTTCTCCTCCATTCCCCCCTCAGTTTCCTGTAAAGCAGCTCTTCTCAATTTGGGATGCACAGTAGAATCACCTAGGGAACCTGATGCCTGCTCCCACTCTGGAAATAATGATGTAACTGGTTTGGGGAAGCTCCTTTGTAAAGCTCTGCAGGTGATTTTAATGTGTTACCAAGGCTAAAAACCACTATTCTACCATCTTACAACTGCCCAAATAAATAAAAGCTTATGTCATTTTTAAAATGACTTTTAAAAATCCTCCCATTTAATAGTTGTAGAGATTAAACATATTTTTCTATATGACTCAAACTTTGTTAGTTTGAGTTTTAGGAGTTAAGAGTATATTCTATTTTTTATTCTGATGATCAGCTTGAGAAATCTAAAATGGTCTCTAGTTAAAAAAGAAGGAAGTATGCCCTAATTATTATTTTTATAGAGTAGTGGTTTTATTTTTTTCCCACATTAATTATTTTATTTAAAGACCATGCACTACATGGTTGTTCCTAATACATTTGTTTCAAAACCAGTCCCCTCACCAAGGTAAAATCTCCCCACCACTGTTGTCCTCAAATTCCCACCCATAATTTTAGTCACTCTGACTTGCATTCCTGAATGGGATTTCATGCAACATCATTTAAATACTACACCCCCTCTACCAGTTAGTTCAAGGTATTCTTTAATGGTTGAAATACATGTGTACACTCAAAATATATGTATATATATTCCCTAAACATTTCTTTCAAAACACATTTACCTTTCATTTACTGAGTTGATCTGAGAAACTGAAAAAAAAAAAAAAACCTTTAAAATGTTTCCAACAGTTTAATTATGATGAAAGAAATTAACTGGCAAAAGCCAGTTTTTTAGGACAAGAGACAATTTAAAAATTCTAAACTAAATATCTTATATCAGCATCCAAAAAGGGAAGATATTAGCTATTAACTGATTACTGGTGAAAGAAAAACAGTCTCGAGAAATTTGGTGATTATGCAATAAGTTGTACAACAATATCACAAATGTTAACACTATTGTAACCATGTTAAGCTATAATAAAGCTTTTAATTAAAAATAAACATGTTTAAGAGAAAAATGATGTGAAGATATAAAACGCTATGAAAATTATACTGACATAAATGGGTATTCTTCCATATATGCAAATTATGGAAATTGACTCAGAAACATAAGCATTCTTTTTTGGTTTTGTTTTGGGGACATATTCTTTGGTACTAAGAGTTTGCTCTAGGCTCTGTACTCATGTATAACTCCGGATCGGCTAAGGATGATGAGAACACACCATATGGGATGCCGGGGATCAAACTTGGGACAGTTATGCTTTAAGAAACCACCCTATCTGCTTATCATCATTCTGGCCCCAAAATGAGTATTCTTAGAGGATAAATACTTGAAAATCACATAAGTCATAAAAAAATCTACATTCTTCGAAAAGCAGTTTTGTAGGTTTGTTTAATCAAACATTTGAGTATAAGATAGTTCCTTTTCTATTGTTTAAAAGTGCATAAAACAAAAACACAACACAGTTATTCCGTGGGGCTAGTAAAACCTTGACATAAAATTTAAAGAATTAAGAAGAAAAATGTAAAAGGTTTCACATGTGCTCAAATAAATGATCGGGACATAGCTTTTATGTTTTCTCCTTGCTATCTCTCTAATTTACCATTACTATTAACTCCTAAAAGAGCTAACACATGTTCTTTCTAGAGAACCATTTAATACTTCACAGCACTTATTTGTTTTGTCTCTTATTGGTAAACAATAAGTTACTTAAAGCAGGACTATTTTCTTATATCCCCTGGCATGAAATCTACTGCTTTATCCCACAATCATACTCAAGTATAAATATGATAACTTCAGGTAGAAACATTGGCAATGCACAGGCATCAGGTGGAAAATACCGAAATAAGTAGAAACCACTTGTACAAAACAGAGGTTCCTAAGAAGAAATAACAATGTAATGGTACTTCAGAGCTAATGAGATACTTACCGTATTTTCCAGCGTATAAGACGACTTTTGAAACAAAAAAAGTCAACCGAAAATCGGGGGTCGTCTTACAGGCAGAGTATATCCAGAAAAAATGTTTCAATATGCCGCTAAACGAAAAGCCACAAAACGAATTTTCCAACTCGATCCTGCACCAATCACTGCAAGGCTGCTTGGACTGCCTCTCTAACTCAGCCAATCCAAGCAGGCTTTTTATGCATGCAAATTAGACAATGTTCTGGACGGAATCTACACTGTAAAAAGCTTGTTCAGATTGACCAGAGTCAGAGAGGAAGTCTATTACAGTATAACCTCTGAACCTTTGCTTGTTGTGATTGGCTCAGTGTGGTACATACAGTTGCAGCACAGGAATGTTCTGTCTTATACAGTGAATATAGGCCTACACCTATGTTTTAACTGTAAAATTAGGGGGTCGTCTTATACGCTTGGTCGTCTTATACGACGAAAAATATGGTATCTCAGGACTGAGGCTGAGTTTACTTTCTCTATCTGCTGAAGACACTTGATCAAGAAACAGCTAATTTATATTTATGCTACAGATTCTAGATAAGATTCTAGATGTTTTAGAGCTCTTGTTAAATCTATCATTTTCTTTGCTTTCTTTTTCTTTCCCAGTGTTTTGCTGTGCATATGCAAGACATGTGCCCTACTGAACCACATCCTTCACCCTTAAGCCATTTGTTTTATTTTACCTCGTTGGTTTTGGGGCCACAATTAGTGGTGCTTAGGTGTAGATGCTCCACTTGCAATAATCCAATCCAATCCCAGGTGAACAGGTCAGAAGTAGGGATACCAAAAGGATTAAGAAAACAAGAGAGGGCCGGAGCAATAGCACAGTGGTAGGGCATTGGTCTTGCCTGCAGCTGACCCAGGAAGGACCTGTGTTCAATCCCTGGCATCCCATATATTCAAGCCTACCAGGATCGATTTCTGAGCATAGAGCCAGGAGTAATCCCTGAGAACTGCTATAGCCAAAAACAAAAACAAAACAAACAAAAAAAAAAGGAAAGAAAACAAGAGAAACATAAGGGAGAAAAATATGGGATCGAGAGGGCATCCAGCCTCATAGTATGAGACTCAAATTGTCCATATACAATGTTTTTTGACCAGACTCAATTCACTGGGAGGGGGATGCAGACAGTTAACAGACAAAAGTACTTATCTATTGCTAATCAAGTTTATGTGGGTCTCTAATCAAGCTTAGGTTGGTCTTTACATCTCAAAAAAGGAGTGGATGAAAGGAAGAGGAAACTAGGACAAAGTCACTGTTTTGGGGAAAGCAGGGTGTGTGCTCTGAGTATTTAACTACATTTCCCCCCTTTTCTATTTACTTAACACAAAAAAATTGAGATGGGCTAGATAGACCGTGCTCTCCATATGCTTTTCTCTGCAAGAGACAGGACCCCAGAATCAGTAGGACCAATGCTGCCAACATCTGGCTGAGCAAATCCAATATACCCAGAGCAGAGTTTATTGAAAAGTAGAAAAACTGGCTTATTTTACATAGGTGCCGTAAGAACGGGGATTAAAAGCTTTTAAACTAGATTAGATTAGAGCAGGGTGGCTTTCCCAGCAAGCATTTGATTATACCTTTCAACTTTCACACTTCAGACCAGTCTTTTTTTTGCCTAAACCCAAAACGTAAAAACTCTCTTTCCCTCATTTTCTTCCAGTTAGTTGTATCACTTTAAGACATCACACTGAGACCTTGGGATCTCTCAGGTGCCATGTCATTGCCAGGGTGGCACAAAGCCTGCACCAGTTCCATCTAAGGCCCTCAGGGGGACCCATATTTTGGAGTGTACGGCCAATCTCAGAGCAACTGAAGTTTAAGTCAAGCCAATATGACAAATATTCAGGGTTTTGTAGAACCCACCTACAATATTTGAATTTTAGAGTTCCTAGGTTTAATAAATATGAAAACCTTTCCTTCAGTAAGATATTCCATTTTACTGGAGCTATGCAAAAAGGGAAAAAAGGATATTCCCACAAAATGTAGTAGGTCCATGGGACTAAACTATTGAAGCATCAGAGAACTATGCTATCTTTCTCTCAGTAAATGACATTCTCCACTATCCCTGATTCATAGGTATAATAACAATATTGTTTCCCAGGACTCAGAGGCTGGTCCTGATGATGCTCAGAGGACCATGTGATGCTTCGAATACAATAAGGTCCCCATGTGCAAATTACATGCACATGTATTCCAGCCACTTAAACATATCACTTTAGAAAACAGAAAAAAGGAAGGAAGGAAGGAAGGAAGGAAGGAAGGAAGGAAGGAAGGAAGGAAGGAAGGAAGGAAGGAAGGAAGGAAGGAAGGAAGGAAGGAAGGAAGGAAGGAAGGAAGGAAGGAAGGAAGGAAGGAAGGGGAGGAAGGGGGAGGGTGGAAGGGAAGAAGGAAGGAAGAAAGAAGGAAGAGAAGGGGGAGGGGAGGGAAGGGGAAGGAAGGAGGGAGGAAGGGTGGGAAAGATTGATTGTATCCAGGTAAAGGCTTTTTAAAAAGCAGGAAGACTTATTACATAAAAAGTAGATTTTTACACCTAAGGTAGATTTGTATTGGTATAAGCTGAAAGTACACACACAAATTCACAATAATGAAAGATGACAAAACCAGAGTCCAGAATAAATATAGTAATATTCCTTTCTCATGAACCCTTATGATAATTCTTGCCTTAGCCATGATTTGGTACCATAGGGTCTTACCAAAATATAGATATTGGACTAATATTTATTAATGACTAAAGTGGAATTTGAAGAATGTAATTGTAGTATAGCTCTGTCAGGCAGGAAGTCATGATCAAGCAATAATGATAATGACAGCAAAATTCACAATAGACATCACTGGCTGAGAGTTACATAACTTTATGGCAGTAGAGATCTTAAGCACATATATTAATTCACTCACTTCCCTTCATTAATCCTACTTTGTAAATAAAGGCTAATAATTTTATTAAGTACAGAGAGCTAATTAGCAGCAACACTGGGATCTGAACCCAGAAACCTGGAGCTTCTCTTTTTTCTTTTGGAAAGGGTGCCTCCCAAAGGTGTTCTTGGGCCCTTTCAGTGACATTTTCCAACACAGGATGGTAATTCAGTGCCAGGGCTTGAAGATACAGTTCTGCTTGGGTCTTGCAAAGCTAGGGACTACCAAGGCCATATCAATATTGCTCAGGGGCATCCAGAACACACCCAATGGTGCTCAGAAAGCCATACTTTGCAGGGTTTTGACTTAAGCATGAACCCCTGTACGTCCCACTCCAGAAGTCTGTGTTCTTAATTACTGAGCTATTCAAACCAGTCATGGAATTATCTGTGTAGCATATGAATACAATACAATTAAGAAGCCCACTTCAATGGAATTTCCTTTCTTAAATATTCTAGGTTTTTAAAAATTATTCACATTTATTTTAGAATAGAGAAACTAATAATTTGTCCTTCAATAAAATGTCTCTATTTGCTCTAGATTTACCTCCAATCTTCCTTGAGCATAACCCAGGAGCAGCAGATTCATTCTGTCTTTCTCAGAAGAAATGGGGGCCCAAGGCCAAGCATCATCACTGATGAGTGGCCACCAGCAAGCCACCATATCCTTAGCAGAGTTCACTGCAAGATGACGTTCTGTTGTTCTGTTTACTGGGCCAGGTATTTCACAATAGGAAATCTAATGGTTGAAAAAGCATATAATATTTTTTAAAGATGTTAAATATAAAAGTATTAGAAAATTTTAAAGCACTGGTAAACATAAGTAAATGCAAGTACATATGTATGTTAAATAAGTGCAAAAGAAGGCATGAGAATTTACCAAACTCTTTTGACACATATATAAGAAAGACATATGTTCAAAATTCTCCCCCATTTTAAGCAGAGGATAGGAAAAGAAGAAATGTGAGTTAGGGAAAAATCAACGGAGTGCAGCAATTCCAATCAATATCAAAATGTATAGTCATGGTTGCTTGACAGCATCGACCTACACACAAAATTTAAGACCAGCTATGTTAAATGACAAGTTCAGTACTACTGACCGAGAGTCTGACTACTGTTTAAGACATAACATGTTAACAATGACTGACAATAATAAAAGGAAAAACAACTTGAGGCAAACATGACTTTAAACATATAGGAGACATATATACATATATTCTGCATAAAGGGATAAGCCACAGAACCATGCGTAAAAGTTTATGCAGCTTTTGAAAATTATGCTTTTCTTTTTTAGGGAGGATTTATAGAATTTATTATTCAAACTATGTTATTTTAGAACATGGTTATTTGAAAACATAAGCACGGCACCATCTGGGTGACACATGCCAAGGAAATATAGATTGCACCGTATTTCTGCTTAAGGAATTAATGGAAGGTTGATAGCTTGGAAGAAAAAAAAAACTATCTTGCCATTGCTGGTCAGCAATAATCGAACCACTTTCTGGGGATTAAGCGCATGGCTAAGCCTACTGGACCAGACACTAGCAAAGGGCAGGGGGTCTTCTTATCAGAGAAATGCTTCTGGAGCCAGTCTCACTACATGACAGATTGCTTTCATATTCCTGTCTGCAAGGCAACAAAGGATGGCAGTAATGCGATAATGCCAGAGTGCAATGGGTGTTAAGAACCCGTTGCATTTATGTATTGTATTTAGTAAATAATCAGGCTCATCCAAATTGTGATCTCACCACTCAACCAAGACCATTAAAATCAAGGTTAATGCTTTAATAATCCTCTGCTATTTTTTAAATATGGTCAAAAGGAACCTTTTTCTATTTGCATGGCCATAATATTATTGACCTCTTCATCCTCTGAATGCACATCAAAAGAAACTGAAATCAAAGTAATTACCAGTGTTGTTCTCTCATGGTAAACATTTAACTCCTGGCACTGTCCCTTCACTGTCAAATAAATTGAATTTGATTTTTTAAATGTAGACAGAAAAACTTGTTAAAGGTTAATAATTTCATGATATTTACCATCTAATTTTCTTTGCCAAATTATTTCAATTTAAAAGAATTGAATTATGATATAGTTCTAAAGAAAAGCAGAGTTATAACACTTTATTGTACTTTATTTCTTTGTCTTAAAAATACAAAAAAAAGAGGTAATGTCAGTCAATATAGATATACTACAGACTCTGAAATGCAAATTTTTATGTCTAATTTCCATTATTTTAAGTATTTTTATTTGAAATACATCAGATTCAATACACGCATTATTTAATGTCATATTGTCTTGTAAACATATTATGAACTCCTAGCTTAAATTTATTATTTAAGTAAATAAATTTAAAACAAAAGAACAGCACTTTTAATTCTCACATAACTCAAATCATGTGTTTCCTGTGAGTTCTTGGGGAATCAGAAGTCTATTCATAATGGTCAAATAAAATGAACAAGTATGAAATATTCTTATAATGAGAAAATGACAGGATTTACTATATTTAAAATGTCTATATTTAAATAGTGAACTGGAAAATGAAATTCATGGGCTGCCAGAGGAAAGTAAGATACTTCTGTGATGTAGAAAAAAATCCATATATTGAAATGGGTTTTTATGAAGTGACTATAATGCAATAAAAAATCTTCATGTTGGGGGCTGGAGATATAGCACAGCAGTAGGGTGTTTTCTTGCATGCAGCCAATTCAGGACGGACAGTGGTTCAAATCCCAGCATCCCATATGGTCCCCAAGCCTGCCAGGAGTGATTTCTGAGCGCAGGGCTAGGATTAAACTCTGAGCGTTTGAGGTGTGACTCAAAAACCAGAACAAACAAACAAAAAAAACCTTCTTGTTGCTCAATTATTTTCATTATTATTATTATTATTATTTATGATTTTCACATTCAAAGTAACTGTGAATCTTTTATGTTCTTAACTAAAATATTTTTACTTTAAAGTAAAATAAAAAGATCCTTGGGGTCAGAGTGAAAGCACGGTGAGTAGCGTGTTTGTCTTGAACATGATTGATTTGGGTTTGATTGCTGGCATCCCATATGGTCTCCTGAGCCTACCAAGAGTAATTTCTGAGTGCAGAGCCAGGAGTAAATCCTGAGCACGGCCAGTGTGACTCAAAATCAAAGCAACAACAAAGCAAGAGAGAGAGAGAGAGAGAGAGAGAGAGAGAGAGAGAGAGAGAGAGAGAGAGAGAGAGAGAGAGAGAGAGAGAGAGAGAGAGAGAGAGAGAGAGAGAGATCTTGCTGCCCAGGGAGATAGCTCAAATGGTGAGAGGACATACATAAAATCTATGAGACATTTATTTCAATCCTTAGCACCCAAAAACCTGCCTTCCTCTACTCCCAGTACCATTGGGTGTAGGTAGATATGACAGCTCTCAAGTAACACTAGGCTCTAGCACTGTTCAGATAGAAGGTTCCATTTTAAATGAGAGAAGGCTGGAGAGTAGTACAAGGGTTAAGTCGCCAATCCAGTAACAATCCTCAGCATCACAGAGAGTCCCCCAAGCTTCACCATTAGTGACTGCTGAACACAAATCCAGGAGTATCCCTTGAGCATTGCTAGATATGGATGCCCACCACCACCTGCCCTGAAAAAATGGTGATTGTGGGAAAATAAGACTTCGAATCTGCCAAATCCAAAAAGAACAATTATAATAACTTATAATTAGTTAAGGTATATCTTTTAGTTAAGGTATAAGGGCCCATATATTATGTCTGATTTTCCACAGGTTTCAATAGGAAAAGAATAATCTGATACTTTCTCTCTGTTGTCATTATTTTTATTACTATTGACATTAATTAATAATAATAGTAACTATTAGTCTTCAGTTTAAAATTCTTTACCAAGATAACTACCACATGCAAGAAATCAAAGTAAGTCACAGAACTTTATATAAAAGCATTAAGAACATAAAAATAGTAAATTATAGGGACCAGAGAGAGAGAATGCCAGGGGCTAAGATACTTGGCTTGTGTTTCATCAACCATAGTTGGAATCCCTAAAGGCACACATGACTCCCCTGAGCACCACCAAAGATCACTCCTGAGCACAGCCAGGAATAGTCCCCAGGTACTACCAATTCCTCATACACATACTCCACACACACACAAAAAAAAAACAAATGGATTAACAAATACTCATGCTTTTGGTATTAGTAAATACTTCAAGTACTTCAAGTAAGTCTACAGTTAGTTGTTCTAGAAACAACTATCTATTAGAAATACTAGTGCCATTTTTTTAAACTAACCAACATACAATACAGTAGTATCACTGACTTCCAGTAAAAGATCTATATTGTACAAAATACTATTATAGTGGTTCACAAGCTGACCAAAAAAAAAAAAAAAACAAACTGAAGTTTATTATAACAAATAAAAATTAATATGTCTTATCCCATGTTAAAATTTTCCTTATTAGAATGGACATTCTAATAAATAAAAATTAAATCACATCTTTACTCAATTTTAGTAAAAAATAATATCAAAAAGCAAAAGTCAGATTAAATATTACTATTTCAAAAGATACACATAAAAAGTTTAAAAGCACAAAGCTGATTTTTAAAATTGTTTGCCCTTGCTATAGAAACACTAAGTATGGTATAAGTGTGCATCTTTTTTAAGGAAGCTGTATATCAGTCCTGTTCCCAGTGAACAGTGAACTGTCTCAAATCCACGTCACAGAGGCTGGATCAATCTTGCAAACACAAGTCATTGCTGAAAAGAGGCCCTGAACTGAAACAGCCTGGAAAATGTATTAGATACTCTTCCTAGCAGTGAGTATGTCTTCTGAGCAGTTAAAATGTAATGTGGCAAAACTTAAATTAAACACATCATTTAAAGTAAAAATCCTGCCTTAACAGATGTAAAGTCCCTGATACAAGGAAACAAATTACCTGGAGTTACTGAAGGAAGAGATACTAGCACATGAAGATTTCTTTTTGCATTTTTCCAGTTATAGTTAGAAACTGGGGGTGGGGGGAGAGTGTCTTTCCATTTCTTGTTTATTACACTTTTCTATTAACCTTTGAAAGAGCTTTCTTTTCTTGTGAAATTGAAGCTGCAGCAGTTTGCTTAGTCTAAAAAAATGACATGGGTCATTTAGGGGAAACTGAGAAGAGTGTACATGCTACTCCTAGCAAGAAAACCAATTTTAAGTGTGTAAAATGCCTCCATTATATAATTTATACTTCTACAATAATTATATGTCTCCAGTATATCCAATATGACCTAGTTAGCTCCCCCTGACAAAGTACACAACAAGCCAGTATAGCAACTGTTTATAGTGAATCAAGCTGAATCCTATAGTGTTCAAGAATAGTGAATTCATGTAATACTTTAGCACACCAAAATAAATAATAATAACATTGAAATCTCTACCTTATAGTCCAGGGATGAGAGTTTTTCCATTCCTCTATTTATCTCAGAAGAACCCATCTTCTTAGCAAACTGGATAAAACATAGTTTGTTTTGTGCCAAAAATGATAAGATCATAAAGCTATCTGTGAGAAGAGCTAAGGAAAAAATAAAGATCAATGATGCCATCAAATACTAGGTGAGAATAAAATAATAAATTAATATATTTTAACTGAAAGCCATTCTTCAGATATAAATATCCATAACTAAAATCACTGAAAAGATTATTATGATATTTGATAAAAGATATAGGAATATGTAGTAGTCAGCAATCTAATCATGTATGGGTTTGAAATATTTTCCTTTTCCATGTATATTCAATATGAATGTTTGGAGATAGTTTGAAATTATTTTAAAAAGACATACTATCTAGGTTATTTCACACTTTAATACAAAGATTAAAGCATTTATTTTTATATGCTAGTCTTTCACCTAACTCATGATGTAAATCATCTGAGAACTGGATTAATTAGGGTATATATGTCATTTATTGTTCTCCACCAGTCTCATTTTTAATTTAAATTTTTTATTAATTAATCTTCTCCTTGAGGGTATATAAACAATTAAATAAAGCATGTTATTCTGGCCATGCAACTGAATATTAATATTTAAGTATTAGGAAAATATTTCTATAGTTTTATTTCTAATGCACTCAAATAGATAGTTACAACTCTACAGAGAACCAGTAATGGTATATAAAATCAATAAAAATGTAATATTTGAATTTGAGAAATTTTTATATTTTTCCTTAAAGAAATTAATAAATGATTTCTCTATTTGTTTTTACCTCCACACCCCTAGCTATGCAAACAGTAACCAATAGCAGATCTACACACTCACAGGAGAAACTGGAAAACTGCCAAGAAGTCACATTGTTATAGTGGCCTCATGAGTGTATTATTTGGAGTATAAATAAAAGGAACAAGTGAAAAAAGATATGTCAGAGACATAAATAATGTTGGAGGTCTCCTTTCCAACACTTTTCTTGTAGACAAACATTACTAATATTACAAAATTATCACAGCCACTATTTTATTCACAGTGGCAGTGAAGGAGTCAATTATGAGACAAAAAAAATGGAACCTCTTAATGGACAAGCTTCCTCAGCACCATATTCCTGTAAGGAAGAGGAAATGGCACACTATAATCCTACCTCTAGCTTATCATCAGGGAATGTTGTTAATTATAGCCATCCTGCAGGGTGCTTTTCTTTAGGATGATGAAATTGTGTTGGATTTATTCAAAGGTAGCTTGTGAGAGCACACAGTATTCTTACCTCTGCCCTTTCCATGAAACCATACTTCCTTTGGTTAATTTAATATGCTGACAATTTCAGTTTCTGAGAATACTGCAATCTCTTTCTTTGACTATTTTAGCCTTGAATAGTAGAAAAAAATCTTAAATCTTCAGGGTTACCACAATATAATGGGAAAAAAAAAATGGGTATTTTAGCTAGAACTAGGGCTGAAATTTCAGTTGTCCTTTTGAGATGTTCCCTAGCATCTCATGGGCATGTTCTTTAGTAGCCCAGCTTCAGTTTTTTTTACCAATTAAATGGAAAAACTACACATTATAAAATTGTGTTTTGAATTATATGCAAAGAGAAAGATGGTGGAGCAAAGAAACTTTTTAGAACTCAATAAATATTACTATTATCATCCTACCCTTCCAACATATGCCTTAATTTTTTTCCTGATATATTTGTGTCATGGTTGTAATATCACTAATAGGATTCAGATTTACCTAAATATATTTGTCATTGGTTCTTGATGTTGAGAAATTTTGTTTAGACTCTTAAATAGGAGACTGATTTTTTAAAAACACAACAACAAAAAAACTATCTTGAAATATTTTCACATTTCTTTATCTGAGCAAAAAAATACTCAGTATATGATCCTAAGATGTGACAAAAACTTTGATACTAAATATTAGTCCCAACTTGTATTAGTCCCCAGGGTTGTGACTATGCTATTACAAGCAATTACTTGTGTTTGCAAGTCCCTAGTGGTAATAATTAGTCTACCTGTTGACACACTATTTCTCCTGCCCCACTGTTAATGCAGGCAATTGATTTGCACACAGGGGTAATTACCATCGCTGATGGTGTCTGAGATGAGCTTCCCCACCAAGCTTCTGTCGATCACCACTTTTTCCAGCTGAGGCCCAGAAAGGCTTAGGGACACGAGCACACCTGAACCGAAGAGGAGCTACCACAAGGTAAAGCAAGAGACAGGGGGGAGGAATTTAGGGAGGGGCACAGAATGAAAATTAGAATCTTTTAAAAAGTTCTTCTTTCCAAATACATGTCTTCTATAGATACTTACATTTTTTTTCATACCAAGAAATTATAGTTTCTCATCATCAGAAAAAAACAAATCAATGACTTTCTGAATAAAGATACAGTTACTAAATGATGCAACACTACAAGTGCTTGATTACAACTATATGCAGAAGCCTAATCTAAATATCTAAAGTACAAATGTAGAAATAACTGCCTTGCATTCATATAGAATTACAGTGTCTCATTAAAGTATTTTGAAAGATTTGCTGCTTAAAAATTAAAAGTTTTCTTCAAATTTTAATATTCATTGCATACATTAAATGTAGAAAAGATGCCACTTTTACAATATAATAGTAAATACTATGACCTATTTGGAATTTAAACTCTTTTCTTACAAGTGAAGATTTTATCAATCTAATATATTAAACATAATGTGAAGGACAGGAATATAAGTTTTGCATGTACAAGACTATGGATTTGCTCAATAACACACACATACACACAAAAACAGAAAATTAAATTAAAATATTGAAATTAAAAATAATAATATATTATAAATAATAAACAAATCTTCAAGGACAGATTTAAAGTAATTTTTTTTTTGGTTTTTCGGCCACACCCATTTGATGCTCAGGGGTTATTATTGGCTTAGCGCTCAGAAATTGCCCCTGGCTTGGGGGGACCATATGGGATGCTGGGGGATTGAACCACAGTCCTTCCTTGGCTAGCGCTTGCAAGGCAGACACCTTACTTCTAGTGCCACCTCACCGGCCCCTTAAAGTAAATATTGTTCAGTGTTCACCTATCCACCCAGCAAAAGATAATTTGATGTCACTGTTAAGATTTTATACTGTTCTTTTTCATTTGTGGTAACATAATTCATTCATATCCAAATGTTTAAAACTTCCAAAAGAACTATGCATATGTGGTTGCTTGTTTTCTATGAGATTACAAAATATCTACATTGGAAGGAATTGTTTCACCTTTAAGACAACATACTCAAAGCAGATGAATCATAGAATGACATATGGTATAAAATAAAAAAAAACAATTGTCAGTAAACTAATTATAAACATGCTAGCCAAACCAAAGACACTTATGATTTCAAACAAAGCAGGGGAATTCCCCATCAGAAAAGAATGATAATGTTTCAAGAACATATTTGGACATGAATGAAAGATGAGCAGTATGAAAGACTGGGTAATGTAAAAAGAGACCACTACTCCCCCACTGCCAAACATATTCTAGGACTATAAATCAAAAAAGAAAATATGGATATCTTTCTACTTAACTATTGAAACCCAAAGCCTAGTCATCAGAAAAATCTCCTTTCTTTTTTTTTTTTTTTTTTTGGTGGAGGGGAGGGTTTGGGCCACACCCAGAGATGGTGAGGGATTACTCCTGATTCTGTATTTACAAATTACTCCTGGCAGGCTTGGGAGACCATATGGAATGTCAGGGATCTAACCCAGGTTGGCTGCATGAAAGACAAATGCTCTACCTGCTGTACTACTGCTGTGGCCCAGAAAATTTTCTTTAAAGTGAACTTCATGACTTAATGGATACCCCTTTTATATTAGCACCTCTGACCAGTTCAGAGATGGGTAAGGAGGGTGGTGGGAAGAGAACAGCTAGTAAAGAGAAGAGACATTTTAAAAATATTTTACAAATTAATCTACTAAGTTACATTTGACACTATAATATATTTTGAAGCCAAATATTAATATTTATCTTTGAGGAATTCCTCCTTACTGATATACTGTGGTTGTTACTCCCTGAATTCTCCCTTCTCAAACTGGCACTCTTAGGATCAGCTCTCAGATCTATCTCATTTCCATCCTTTATAGCTGATTATTTTCTTCCTCTCCAGCCCTGAAATCTGTCCATTTTTCTATATTTTCTCTATATATAGACCTCCAATGTCCAAAGAGGATCCTCTATTGACCAAACTGTAGAGCTCAAATCTCACATAACTGACACAATATTTTATAAAACCTTTTCACATACCCTTGTATATTTAATCACCTCTAAATACTTTTTTTCCAAATACAAAGTAAATACTATGTAAATATTATAGTATATTGGGGCCGGAGTGATAGCACAGTGGGTAGGGTGTTTGTCTTGCATACATCATCCCAAATGGTCCTCTGAAACTGCCAGGAGTAATTCCTGAGTGCAGAGCCAGGAGTAACCCTGAACACCACTGGTGTGGTCCAAAAATCAAAAAATAAAAATAGATAAAAGTAAATATTATAGTATATTGTATAGATCAGTCTTACATGTAGGCATAGCCACATCAAATCTAATATTCACTAGCTGGCTACTGTCACCTTATGCACACAGGTTAGTCCACTCTTATCCTTACATCTTCAGTGCCTACAACAATGGTAAGTACATAGTCTATGCTAAATGAAGAACCATATTTAATTGAAATTAACTGACTACAGCAGAGAGTTAGAAGAAAACCTGGTTTAATCTTCTACTTCTCTGGGTCATGAAAAATTCCTTCTCTGACATTCCTTCAGCATCCCTCAAGCATTCAGCCTATGTATGAATAGTGCTGTGACCAGCTCATTACTTCACAGGGTAACTATTCCAGTATTGGACAACCCTAAAAAATTTAATTAGTAAAAACTACTGCTTATATACAAAACACTTCAACTATATTTAATGAATCAATCATAATCTTAAAATTTTTTTAAATAAAGGTTAATAGAGAGTTAGAAATATAAGCAAATAAGTATAATAAAGTACTGCTCCTGGAGTAGATAGTAGAGGAGTAGATAATGAAAAGAATATAAGAACTGAAAAGGAGTTGGTTGGAACTGGAGTTTATGGAAGAGATTACAAAATCTTTTTACATCTTCTATTGTAGTCTCAATATTTCTTCAATGTATTAATTATTATTAATATCTAATCTATTAATTCTTAAATATTAATAAAACAATGGTTAGGATTATATTGTATCTTCACTGACTACTTCATACTAGCTCTGTAACTTTGAGGTAATCACTTAAATTTTTTTGTGGAGGGAGCCACACTAGCGATGCACAGGGGTTACTCCTGGCTCTGTACTCAGAAACTACTCCTGGCAGTGCTTAAAAGACCATATGATATTAGATGCTGAGAAAAGAATCTAGTTTGGACACATGCAGGACAAGCGCCCTATCTATTATACTATTTCTAAGACACAACTTCTTTATAATTTCATATCCCTATCTTAGAATAAATTATATCTTCTATTTGTAAAAATCCAGAGTATTTGGAGAGGAGTGAAGTATAGTTTTAAAAATAAAAAAATCAGAAAGGCAATCAGAAATTCTATCATATGATATAAAACAAAACATAAATAACCACACAAATTTGAGTTTTATTCAAAATATGACTATTTTCTTCTATTTCAAGTACAGAGATAGAAATACAATATGAATAATATAGATACATTCTAGATAGGATATATGTAGAATGCAATATAAGATTTCATCCCAGAAAAATCTGAAGGCTTTGATTAGACTATCATCACTTAGATAAAGTTGTTTAGTGGCCATAAAGAATATCACACTTAGCCTCAAGTATTAAACTATACAGTAACTGTGGATAAATTATTTAATATTAGTGATCACAAATAAGTCCATTAAATTCATTATTTTCATTAAAATTTCCTCCAAATTCATACTATTGTAATCACATATGTGAAAATATAAAAGGCAAAGACATGTAAGGTTAAGAACTGCATATTAACAGTGGGTAATACTCATTACAATTCATAACATGAGAATTAATCATGGGAACAAGAATGTGGCTCTGTGGTCCAGTGTCTCAGATGGGTGAGTTAGGTCATGAGTTGGGTTCCCAGCAATATAAAAGGGAAAATAAAGAGGGGCCAGAGAAATAACACAGCGGTAGAGCGTTTGCCTTGGAAGCAGCCAATCCAGGACGGACAGTGGTTCAATTCCTGACATCTCATATGGTCCCCTGAGCCTGCCAGGGGCGATTTCTGAGCGCAGAGCCAGGAGTAACCCAAATGCCACTGGGTGTGACCTGACTCCCTCCCAAAAAAGAGAGAATAGAGTTAAGGCATACATAGACAGCCAAGACTGATTGATCCCCTATGTGGAAGAGAGAAAGGAACCAAAGAGACAAATAAGTACTAGGACATATGAAGTAAATTCTAAATCTTAAGCAAAATAATCAAGATCAATCAACAGTACATAGGTGCAATAAATTTGCATCAGGATTGTATCCAACACCTCCCTTTATCCTGTCTCCAATAATGGGATAAATTTGAAAAAATCTTTGAAAATTGCAATCAACTTACATTGTAAAAATTTATAAAGTGTCATTGATCACTTTAGCTAAAAGAGACTTAACATGTTTTCTGGGATTTACTTCTTCAGTCTGCAAAAACTAAGTAGAGAAAGAAACCATGCCTGACTTATTAAACTGTAAGTGAATTGAGTTAAAATAAAGATTAACTTTTTTTTTTTTTTGGTTTTTGGGTCACAGCTGGCAATGCTCAGGGGTTACTCCTGGCTCTACACTCAGAAATCACCCCCTGGCAGGCTCGGGGGACCATATGGGATGCTGGGAGTCAAACCAGCCACCTTCTGCATGCAAGGCAAACGCCTTACCGCTGTGCTATCTCTCCAGCCCCAAGATTAACTTTTTTAATTGACTCATTACATGGAATTGTCTTAAGGCCATTAAACAAAAAGATAAGAAATAAAGTTTTTTTTCCAGATAGGAAATCTAACAATAAGAGCTCTTGAAGATAAATGATATAAATCAATGTGGAATTGGTACATGCCTAGAAATTTGCTTGCTGAATCTATTTCAGGTAAGAATTCCTTTTCGTTTAATCTCATAAAAAGAATAATGCTATATTTTAATTCCTAATTTTAGTTTAAATTCAGCTCTTTTATAGGTATAATAATTAACAGTGATCATTCCTAAAAATTATTTATAAACCTGGTCAAATTCATACACAACAAAAGTAAAAGTTATATTTTCCTGTAGTTTTTCCATAATTAAAAACATTGGGAGGGGACAGAACAACAATATATTGGGTAAGATATTTGTCTTGCATGTGGCCAACCTGGATTTGATTCCTGGCATACCATATGTTTCCCTGAGCATTACCAGGAGTGATCCCTGAACACAGCCAAGTACTGAACGAAAACAATTTTTTTTTTTAGTTTTGGATCCATACCCAGAAATACTCGAGGGTTACTCCAACTTGTTCTCATAAAACAGGACAAAAAACAAACCTTAAGTTTTTCTACTGCTGCTGAGTTACTAATATCCTTTACTCTCTCTAAATGAATTCCATGAAATACTCTCTTGGTGTCCCCAACCATCCCTTTCCTCACCCCAATTTAGTCTTCCCCTAAACCAGTGATTGTCAACTGGGAGTAGTTTTGGTGACTGGAGGATATTTGGCAATGTCTACAGACATTATGGTTGTCACAACTTCTACATGGCAGGCAGCCAGCTCCACTGATACATTGAATAGAGTGACTGCAAGTAAGTTGCTATGCAGGTGGAATGCTCCATGTCTTCATCAAGCTTATGTGGTATTCTTTACATTTTAATCAACACTTTCCTTATATAAAGAATGGATAATGAATGAGGACCTAATCAAACATCACAGAGCCATGGCTAGAAAATAGTTTTGATCAGAAGCCTAAAGAAAGCCCGCTTCATATGCCTCTAATCATGTTCATGGCTACAACTTTGATGACTAATGCCAGATGTCAAGAGAGAATATGCTGCAGGGCAAGTCATAAAGTTATAGTGGCTTGATAAAAGTATCCTGTAAGAACACCTCCTTGCTTTCGTTCTAGTTCTCAGCTTACCAATCAGCCTTCTTATCTATAATTTAGTCTCTTGAGAAATACATCCATCAGGTGGGAATGCCCTCCAGCAAATTAGCAAAGTCTATGATGCCAGATATATCTCACACAGTAAATTAATAAACTGCCAGGCCAGTCAATAAATCAGTTGCTTCTGAACTTGGTTATTGTGAATGTTGTTAGTACAAGCACACAAATGGAGATAACATAAAAGATAGATAAGTTTAATTAATCAGAACTTTTCTGCCCAAGTCCATGATAAGTAGCTTAAGTACAGAGGAACTTTTTTAAAAGCTACAGACTTACCTGAATACTATCATTTAATTTTATTAACAAAAAACAGTAAGTGTGACATACATATTGAAATTGTCTATGCAAACATAATAAAATGTCAAAAAGAATATGCCCAACACAACTGATAGTAAGTACCTCAAAGATTGGAACTGGGAGCTGGAAGGTATTATGAATATAAATTTCCTGCCTTAAAAATATTTTTAAATGAGATTATTGGGCCCAAAGAGGTAGTAGAGTGAGCAGGGTGCTTGTTTTTCATGCAGCTGACCCAGGTATATTCCAGGCACCCCAATCTCTACCAGAAAAGATAATTGAGGGCAGAATCAAGAGTAAGCCCTACATACAGCCAAGTCTGGCCCCCAAGCAAAAATAAACAACTGAACAAATAAAATAAGTATATAAAAGGATCAAACAGACTGAGTTCCTCTTCTCTGAAATTTCATTTATCCTATATATTACTCTAGAGATTATTCACCCATGTTCAATTTCTTTACTACAAAGATTATCACTAACAATTATAAAGTGTTCCCCCACAAATGAGAATGAAAACCTATAAAATATAAGGTGTTATGGAGGCCAAGAGAGAGAGAGAGAGAGAGTGGTTATGTTGCAGGCCTTATAAAACCCAACCTAAGTTCAATTCTCAGTATTACCTGGTTCCACAAGCAATGGCAGGTGCAGCTTTAGAGCCTTCCAGCCAAGTACCAGTAAATATGGTTCTAAAGGTTCCCTGCATTACTGAAGTGGTCTAGGTATCCCAGCCCTACAGGGCCCAAGCACCTTTGGGCCTTAGCAATGAACCACTTCCTGGTTGGCCTAGAATCACCTGTGGGACCTCTGAACCTCCTGAACATTCCCTGAGAGCTTCCCAAATAAAAATAAATAAGGAGGTAAAGCCTTATAATTATCAGGTATGTTATACATTGTTATATGAAGCAATTTACAGAACAAGATGTAGAAAATGATTGTATTTAAGTATATACATATATTTGTGCATACAAATGCATATATACACCTGCATATATACATATATTCATTAGTACACACATATAAATGTCTGAAGGAAGAACATAAAGCAATTTTTTGACTGATTACCCTGAGAAGGGGAATAAGCTTGGGGTAAGGGAGTAATTATTCTTTTTATTATATGTGTACAGTGATCAGGACTCATCTTTAGTATTTCAAATTTAAGTATTGATAACTAGAATTTAAATGTTAGAATATTGAATGCAAAAAACCATTTTTGTTGTTTTGTTTTTGTTTTTGGGTCACACTCGGCAGCACTTAGAGATTACTTCTGGCTTTACACTCAGAAATCACTCCTTGCAGGCGCAGGGGACCATATGGGATGCCGGGATTCAACCACTGTCCTTCTGCATGCAAGGCAAATGCCTTACCTCCATGCAAAAAACTTATAAAAAAACATTTTATTAAGAACAACTTGGTAAACTGCTGTGTTTAAATAAAATTATTTTTTAAAAAGGATAAAAAAATCACTACCAGGGGTTGCAGGAATAGGACAGTGTATAAGATAGGGTATTTGCCTTGCATGCTACCAACCTGGATTCACTCTTCAGCACTGCATACTACCACGAGTGATCAGTAGCAGAGAACTAGAAGCAAGTCCTGAGCACCACCTGGTGGCCCCCAAAACAAAACAAAATAACACTAAATCCTTAAAAATATTCAAAATAAAAATTTTAAAAATCATCAGTTAGTTTTGTTTCTTTTATTTGAAATTACTATTTTAAATTGCTCACCTGCACCCAAAAGGTTCAAGTTCATGATGATCAAGCGATCCTTAATGCTACCTTCCCATCTGGTTTTCTATAGCACATACAAATATGAAGGCACATTTCTCAATGCATAACCCATGAAATGCTCATCTTTGAGGGTGCTGCATAAAGGAAATTTGGAAATTCTCGTTGCTTTCTTTTGAGTGGGGATATGTGGTAAAGGGAGGAAGATGAGAGGCCACAGCTACCGGAATCAGGGGCTACTACCTATACTCCCTGTTCCTTTTTGGGAGGTGGAGGAGGAGGAACTTGGAGACTGAATATGATAGTCCCCTTTTGAAGACTGACTATGGCATTTTCACAGTTTCTTTGGTTGTCTGGCTTTGGTTTTGGTTTTGGGGTCACACTTAGTGGTGCTCAGAGGTGATTTCTGGCTCTGCACTCAGAAATCACTCCTGGATGGCAGGCTGGGGACCATATGGGATGCCAGAGATACTACATGCTACCTTATCACTCCAGCTTCTTTCAGAGTTAATTTAAACTAACATTTTTCGGGGCTAGAAAGATACTACCATGGGTAGGACACCTGCCTTGCATGTGGCCAACCCAAATCCCCAGCATCCCATACCGTCTCCCAAGCATCGCCATGGATAATTCCTGAGTGCAGAGCCCTGAACACTGATTGCTGCAGGGTAGCCCAATAATCGAAAATAAAATTAACTGTTTTCTCTTTCTTCCTGCTTCATTCTCCATTATTATGCAAGAATATACCTTTTAAATTTTACCAACAAAAGTACAATAAATTTAAGCATAGCACCGATTACTTAGGATGAATATTGTTAACCTGGTATTACTCCTTTTGTTAATTAAAATACGAAAAAAATACTTCAAATAAAAATATATCACAAAATATTGAGTGAATCTTAAAAGTTCTACCAAATAGTTTATAAAGAGCATAAACCAGGCATAGACCCTGCCCTCCAGGCACTTTCAAGGAAGCTATAATGAGTTATATAGCGTTCTGATTAGGTACACAGTAATTAGACAATCACATGTAAATATAAAATTAGAAGTATAGTGAATACCAAGAAATATAAGAAGTACATAATAAGAGATAGATCTTGGCCAATGAGATTTTCCTAAATAGAGGTGGTAACTGGTGGTCTCAGAGCAAAAGAATTAGAATGCGTTACTTCAATAAGAGAGGAAATGGGCTTTTGAGAGGGAGCTGTGATCAATTTCCCCAAAACCCTGAAATAAAAAAAAAACTAGCAGAAGTCAGGTCTGATGAAGGTACTATGACTGAAGTTATAGTAAGAGAATGACATTTTAAAATGTATGTGGATTTGAAGCAATTCAGATTAGGTTTTTCTATTAAGAGTAGTATGAAAGGGGCCAGCGAGATAGCTTGGAGGTAAGGCATTTGCCTTTCATGCAGAAGGATGGTGGTTCGATTCCCGGCATCCCATATGGTCCCCCGTGCCTGCCAGGGGCGATTTCTGAGCATAGAGCCAAGAGTAACCCCTGAGCACTGCCGGGTGTGACCCAAAAACCAAAAACAAACAAACAAAAAAAGAGTAGTATGATGATAATTTTTTAATTTGATTTAATTTGGGGGGGTTTGAGATCACACACACCTGGTTATGTGCAGGGTTTATTCCTGAATTCCTCAGAAATTACTTGTGGAAGGCTCAAGGGACCGTATGAGATGCCAGGAATCAAACTCAGGTTGGCCATATGCAAGGCAAACATCCTACCTGCTGTGCTATCACTACAGCCGATTTAATTTTTATAATAGATAAAGTAATTTTATCATAGATAAAATAATAGATAAAACATACATGCAATTACTAGCTGCACAGCTAAAATTACTAGTAAAAGATCAACAAAGAAGATCCAAAGTAAGCTAACAGAAGAAAATATAAAACTTAAAGGAAAAACCAACAGCAGCAAAATTCCAAATGATCAACCAAAAAATCCCTGTTTTATGAAAAATTAAAAAAATTAACAAACCATTAACTAGATCAGAAGTCCTCAAACTATGGCCCACAGGCCACATGCTTTCTGCCAATGACATTTATCTAGCTGAATGGATGTTTTTTCTGCCACTGCCTATCCTGTTTAGCATAGAGTGAATCTTTCAGGATCTACATTTGCACGAAAGATTGAAGAAATGAAAGACAATTTGCATCAGCATTTTTAAAACTCTGCAACTACAAAAAAATTTCCTATTTTTCCTTTGCACTCAATAAAGCAATGATGTTAGTGATTCTGCACAACTTCTAATTTCTATTTGTGGGACGAATAGCTATTTTGAAGTCACAGAAGAGCTTGCTCCACTGCAAAGCATCAAGAGAACAACTACAGGAGAGTATATCTGTGGTTTAGGTTTTAGTATTTTGGGTTTGCCAAACGGTGAAAGATTTTAAGTTAGACTGAACTAAACTAGCCAGTGTGACAACTGATGGTGCTCCTAGCATAATGAGTTCAAAAAAAGGAGTAACTGCTTATATTAACCAAGAGATGAAAAACATAATAATTCTCATCCAATAGTCATATACTGCCTCATCCATCAACAAGCACTGTTAGTAAATCACTGGAGTGGGATTCTTATGAAAATTATGGTATCGTGTCTTAACTTCATTAGAGTTAATGCAATAAAACACAATTTCAGGAATTTTTGTCTGAGCTAAATGTTGCCTATGAAGATGTTCTGTACCACACAGAAGTCTGTTGGCTGAATTGAGGGAGAGTTTTGAAACATTTTATGACTTAATTCCACATATTAAAGCTTTTCTGCTCTCAAAAAAACCATGAAGTACCAGAGTTCAATGATACAGAAATGAAATGGCACCTTGCCTTTCTGACAGATGTAACAGAGCTACTCAACAGTTTCACTGTGCAACTTCAGGGAAAGGGAAAGCTCATCTGTGATAAGCAATCATATGTCAAAGTGTTTGAAGTAAAATTAGGCCTCCTCATCAAACAAGTGAAGGAGGAAAATTTCTGTCATCTCCCTACAACTCAAAATCTGTTAATGGAAAAACCATTGACTGATTCCCAAACAAAACGTGTGGATTCACTGAAAAGTTGCAAAAGGAAGTTCCAATTTAGAATTAAAGACCTTCATCTCCATCAACAGGAGATACAGCATTTCCATAAACCATTTTCTTTTGACATTGAAAATGTAGATACAATTTACCAAATAGAACTGGCTGAACTACAGAACTGTAACTCTCTGAAAGACATAATCTTTCTTTCTATGCATTTCTCCCCTCTGAGACATATCCTAGTCTCAGGAACCATGCACTTAAATGGCAACCATCTTTGGCAGCACTTATGTCTGTGAACAGACATTTTACAGAATGAAACATGTGAAATCTCCAAACATATCTAGACAAAATGTTGCAAACTTGCATCACTTGTTACAACTAGCAGTGACAAATATGGAACCAGATACTGACCATCTCATTAGCCAAAAGAAGGCCCATAGTTCCTATTGAAATACTGGTAAATTTATTGATTTAACTTTATTTGTTCTCCATTTTAAATATTTTATTTGTTCCATTTTTTTACTTCAAAATAAGATGTATAAATGTGCAAAGGAATTTTTTTTTTTGGTTTTTGGGTCACACCCAGTGGCGCTTAGGGGTTACTCCTGGCTCCATGCTCAGAAATTGCCCCTGGTAGGCACAGGGGACCATATGGGAGTTTGGGATTAGAACTACTGTCCTTCTGCATGAAAGGCAAACGTCTTACCTCCATGCTATTTCTCCGGCCCTGCAAAGGAATTTTTTCATAGCTTTTTTTTTTAACTATACTCAGCCCTCCAATGGTCTGAGAGACAGTGAACTGACCCCCTGTTTAAAATATCTGAGGACTCCTAAACTAGACTTACAAAGAGAGAAGGAGAGAGAAAACCCTAATAAAACATATAAGGAAGACAAAAAAAATCCTAAAAACACTTAATGCCATGAAACTGGAGAACCTAAAAGAAATAGATACATTTTGGTCCTTTGTAATTTTCTAAGACAAAACAAGAGCAAAAAAGAGTAAATGAACAGACTGATTATTAAGAAAGAAATTAAAACTGTAATAAAAAAAAATCCCCTAAAAACAAAAGCCCAGCCTAGATGGGTTTACTATTGAATTCTTTAAAATCTTCAAAGAGGGGCCAGAGCAGTGGCACCGGCAGTAGGGTACTTGCCCTGCACATGCTAACCTAGGACAGACTGCAGTTCGATTCCCCAGTGTCCCATATAGTTCGCCAAGCCAGGGGTGATTTCTGAGTGCATTGCCAGGAGTAATCCCTGAGCATCACTGGGTGTGGCCCAAAAACCAAAAATAAATAAATAAATAAATAAAATCTTCATAGAATTTCTTACCATCTTTCTCAGGTTATTCTAGAAAGTTAAAGAAACAGGAATCCTCCCAGTTTCTATGAATAAAATATTACCTTTATACCAAAAGCAGAGATTTTAAAAATAAAATATAGAATAATTTAACTGATGAACATAGGCGCAAAGATAAATAAAATCTTAGTGAATTAAATTAATGTGTTTTATTATGAGACTCAATAAGCACACTACTAACTGATAATATTTTTACATAAAGCATACCACATTATATTTTTATGATTATATTTTTACACAAAGCATAACTAACATGGTGAACTTAAATTGGTAAATAGTAAATTAAATTGACCATACATTATAATCAAATAGTATTTCAAAGATGCATTGACAGTTTAATGCAAGTCAACTGATGTAAGTCAATCAAGATAAGACATCTTGACAATACCAGGAAAAATAAAATCATGTGATCATGTCAGGAGATGCTGAGAAAGCATTTGATAAGACTCAATTCCCACTCACAACCTCTAAAATAAATGGGAATAGATAGAATATTTTCTCAAATTATAGTCAAAGTAATTTACCTCAAACACACAACAAATATCATATTCAATGGTGAAAAACATGGTGAAAAAGGCCATCCCTCTAAGATCAAGAACAATACAATGCTGCCCACTAGCATCAGTATTACTCAATATAGTATTGGAAGACTTTGCCATAACAATTAGGCATGAAAGCTATATTAAGAGGCCAGAGTGCTAGTTCATGCTGGTAAGTAAGCAGAGTGTTTGTCTTGCAGGAAGCCAACCCCAGATGTCATCCCTTGTACCCAAAATGGTGTCCTGAGCACCACTAGGAGAGATCTATAGATATAAAGCAAGGAGTAAGCCTGAGCGCTGCATGTATCAGTGCCCAAGAATAAGAGAAACTTAGAGCATCAAGATTGAAAAGAAGTCAAGCTTTCATTATATGTTGATGGCATGATACTTAGATAGATGCATATGCTTAGGAAATGCTAAATATTTTACTAGAAAAAAAATCAACACCTCCTAAAACAATAAATTTATACAGTAAAGAAAGGCTACAAAATCAATACATAAGAATTCATGATAGGGGCCAAAGCAATAGAATAGTTGGTAGGAGTTGGTAGGACACTTGTCTTGTATGCAGTTGTCATGGGTTCATCCCATACAGTCCCCTAAGCACCATAGGAGTGAGCCTTGAGTGGAGAGCCAAAGTAAGCCCTGAGGGGGCCAGAGCAATAGCACAATGGTAGGGCATTTGTCTTTGATCTCTAGCATCCCATATGGTTTCCTGAGCCCGTCAGAGTGATTTATGAATGCAGAGTCAGGAATGAGAACTGCTGAGTGTGGCCCCAAAACAAAAAAACAAGAAAAAATTAAATACTAAGAATCACTGAAACAAACAAAACACATTTTTAAAATAAATTCTTTAATTGGATCACTGTGAGATAAAAAGTTACAAAGTTGTTCTCAATTGAGTTTCAGTCATACAATGTACAACATCCTTCACTGTGCACATTTCCTGCCAGAAATGTCCTCAGTGTCCCTCCTCCATCAGCCCCTTTGTTCTTTACCTGCCTCTGTGGCAAACCTCTGTCTTAGACATTGTGGTAGACATTGTGGTTTGTAATCCTGTTATTGAAGGGGTAACATGCATATCACTTTGTCTCCTTTCAGCCCCCTGTTCTTGTCCAGAGTGAACATTTTGAACTATTACTGTCATAGTGGTCGCTTCTCTGCCCTAAATGCACTCCCAGCTATTTGTGGTAAGCATACTCCTATGGACAGATCCTCCTGGCTCTCATCTCTATTGTCTCGGGATAATAATACCATACTGTCATTTTTGTAATATTCCATTAATAAGGGTGATCTATTACTCTCTCCCTCTGACTCATTTTGCTCCGCATAATTCTTTCCATATCCATCCACATATAAGAAAATTTCATGAGTTCATTTTTTCTAACACCTATGTAGTATTCCATTGTCTATAAGTGCCACAGTTTCTTTATTCATTCATCTGTTCTTGAGCACTTGGGTTGTTTCCAGATTCTGGCTACTGTGAATAGTGCTACAATGATAGTACAATAGGTAGGGTTCTTTGCCTTGCACACAGCCAAGATGAGTTCAATCCTCAGCATCCCTTATGGTCCTTTGAGCACCTTTAGGAGAAATTCCTGAGTGCAAAGCCAAAAAAAAAAAAAACAAACAAAAACAAAAACAAAACAAAACCTGAGCATCACTGAGTATGCCCCACCAAACACACACACACACACACACACACACACACACACACACACACATACACACACACACACAATCACCATGACAAAATAAAAAAGAAAGAAAAATTTTAATCCCATTCACAAAAGAAATGATGGTCAATGACTCTTCCCAGGTAGTGTGTGGTCCAGGCTCAAAATGGGTGGGGACAGATCATCCTTACTTCCTGATGCCAGAGCAGTCCATAGCCACACCCAACATCCTCCAACAGAAAAGGCTTAGCTCCAGAACTTAACTCACATAATATAAGCAGCTAAGAGTGATAAGATGTAACCACACTATGGGCTGAAAACTCTGGGGTATTCTGGGAATGGGAGCCAAGTACCCCCACAGAAAAACCACACAGCCCCCACCCACACCCACTATCTTCTCAGCAGAAAAACAGTTTAGCTCTCTACTCAGCTCCAAAAGAAAATAATGGCCACCAGTTCATCCCAAGTTGTATGGTCTAGGCTGAAACCCTGGGACTCCCTCAGAAAAGGTGGGAATAGATTCACCTTTCCGTCGTAAGGCACAGCAACCCACCACCACACCCAACACCCTCAGTCAAAAACAATCCATCTCCACAACTTAACTATATTAACTATCCAGGTACCAAATCTGTTCCAGATCTAAATATCCTGGTCCGTGTGACTGCAAGTGGCTGTGCAACACCTCAGAATTTCATAGTAGCATCAGCCAAGTAGGAACATAGCATATCTGATGGGAACATTAAATAGAAGACCACCAAGCTCAGTTAGCCTACACGGTAACACAGAAGGTTCAACCTGCATCAACCACAACCTAGGAAATCCTTAGACTTTAGTAAAACCATGAAGAGATATAACAATGATTTCAAATTGATTCTTATTGATCTAAATTTTGATTATTCTATTTACCTTTCTATTATAAGAGACAATATGAAGTAAATTGGTTTGTGCTCATAAGGGGAAGGATTAGGTGGGTGGGATACTGGGGACACAAGTGTAAGAAAGTCACATGGTAGTGGGATTGGTGTTTGAAACAACTGCACTATGAACAACTTGTTAAATCACAGAGTTATAATAAAAATATGAAATTGCAAGTAAATAATAATAATCAAAAAATTCCACTTGCAAGTGCACCTTAAAAACTTCTGAGAATCAGCTTATCAAAAGAAGTTAAAGACCTACAAAATTTAAATCATTATTTAAAAGAAAAAGAAGACACAAGGAAATGAAAACACATACCATGTTTACAGATGAAAAAGTGTCAATATATAGCCACCCTTCCAAAAACTCTATACAAATTCAATGCAGTTTCTATAAAAGTAGGGGTCAGAGAGATAGCACAGCAGTAGGGTATCTGCCTTGCATGTGGGTGACCCAGGAGAGACCCGGTTAGATTCCCAGCATCCCATATGGCCCCCCAGCGGCAGTGCCAGGGGCGATCTCTGAGTTAAGAGCCAGGAGTAATCCCTGAGCATCACTGGGTGTAGCCCCCAAATCAATCAATCAATAAAAATCAATAAATAAAAATTTAAAAAACACAATCTTGAGATCTGTCAAGAGTGACCTTTGAGAGCAAATCCAGGAGTGATCCCTGAGCACCACCAGGTGTGGCCCCAAAAAGCTAAAAGTAAAAATAAAAGTGGCTCCCTTTGTGACAAAATATCTAAATGCTTACCATACATTACACATGAATACCAAATGTAGATACAAGAAATTATGAGATTCTTTAAAGAAAATTTATTATTATTATTAATATTTTGTTTGGGGGCCACTCTTGGAGGTACTCAGGGCTTAGTCCTGACTCTGCACTCAGGGATTACTCCTAGCACTGATCATGGGAACGTATGGGGTGCCAAGGATAAAACTCGAGTTTGTAGAGGGCAAGGCAAGCACTTTACCTGTTATATTTATCTCTTAGCCTACAAAGAATTTTAAATAAAAAAAGAATAGTGAAACAAATAGGAACAAAATTTTCACTGATGATATAAAGATGTTATTATTATAAATAGAATCAAAACTTTCTTTGTCATAAGACACGTTCCAATCATGTCTTATGATATCCTTAAGAGTAAGCAATTAGTATACCTGTGATTTTTCACAGATCATTAAACTTTTAACTGAGCTATCAAGAAAATATTTTTCTTGAAAGAAGTGAATATTTTGCCTAAGTAAAGGTAATTATTGGAGTATAAAATCAATCTGGCTAGTTTTTCTTAAATTACTGATTCAAAACCATGTCTGTGCAAACATATAGACACATATTCTTATTTTTAATCTAAATATTTGTATGTTTGATCATGGAGATACACCACTCAGAGCTTTTTCAGAAGCAACTAAGTTTGGAAATATAATTGATAAAGGCTGCACCGATCCCAGGATACTAGCCATTGACAGAGCATTACAGACACTAGTCCAAAGGGGATTCTAATGAGCAACTTCAACCTAGGTATTCCCCATTGGCCAGGCTGCCATTTTCTTAAGGTTACACTCCAGCCTAAGCTCTTTATGAATAGCCTCTCTTTCCTTTATCTATCCAAGATTCAGATCAGTATTCTTATAATACAGAACAAGATGGAAAAAAGGAAATAACATTAAACAGCAGCTTGTAGAAAATTAAAAAAAAATTAAAGTAGCAGTCAGAAAGTTCAATATCTAACTAAAAATAGGAAAAAGGAGGCAAGAAACAATTACCAAAATAGAAGCAAAAAAAAAACCAAACAAACAAATAAACAAACAAAAGAAAAAAAAACCAACAGAACTAAAGGATATTTGTTTCCAGTGCAAGGACTGGAAAGAGAACAAAGTCAAAAAATATTTTATGAACTTTAGAAAACAGATAAAACTCCAAAAGTTTTCATAGTAAAAATAAAAAAGAAAGATACAAAGAAGTAAACTATACATATTATGCATAAAATAATAATTAGACTTACATCAGACTTTTCAACAGCAAGAAATTAGAAGACTGCAGAACGATCCCTTTAAAATTCAGAGGGAAAATGATTCCTAGCTTAATATTCTACAACTAGAATTGTAAATTTTCATACAAGCAAAGACATATTCAAACTTGTTAGCTCTCAAAAATTTTTTTTACCTACCATGGTCTTTCTCATAAAGTTGCTGGAAGATGTATCAGCAGAGTAATCTAAGGAAAAGAATTCTTAGGATCCAGAGAAACAGAAACTGATACATGAAAAATGTGAAGAGAAGTCTTAAAATGAAAAATATGCCTTAAGCATTGAGAGCAACTAGTCCAAATTGAGATAAAGTTCTAGTAAGAATGTTAGAGAAGAAACAGAATAGATCACCAGTCCATCCTGATATATAATAATAGAGATAAATAGTAAAGTAATTAAAAGGAGAACTAGGTGGATAGGACATTCACCTTGAATGTGGCTGACCTGGTTCAATCCCCAGTATCCTATATGATCTTCTGGGAAACATCAGGAATGGTCCCTGAGTACAGAGTCAGGAGTAATCCCAGAACACCATGGGGCCTGGACCAAAAAAATCTGGAGAACTAAACCTTTGCTTTGTAGCCATATTCTGCAATATTGACAGAAGGAGAGTTAGTCATGGCTCTGTGCTTAGGGGTCACCTATCAGGGCTCACAGTACCTAGGATGACACCTGGGCCTCTCATATGAAAATAATGTGTTCAGCCTGTTGAGCTAACCCTCAACTCAGACCAATAATTAATCTTAATTCATGATAACAGGAAAACAGTAGGTAATTACACTTTTCCTAAGAGTTATTGAATACTATATTTCAGCAAGTTCTACCATTGTAAAGCTAAAAAAAATCACAATGATAAATAAAATACATTTTAACGTGAGAGCTTTCATATCAGATAGGTGCATGAAAAGAGAACGGGAACCTATGGGTAGTTTAACACGCAACTTTCAAAAATGTAAGGGGATTCTTCTAAAAATCTAGTTCTGAGTACCTAATTTTTAATTTTCTATAATGTTATAAATCTTTAGAGTAACACACATTTTTACATCACTGAGCTAAGAGTGCTCTCTAGAAATTGAAGAAGTGGACAGACATGTTAAGGCGTCTCTCAAGGTCACTGACTTGTCAAGACTAGTCTAAGCCTGATAACCAGGTTTGAGGTGTCACTAAATTGTTCAAATACATCACATCCAGAATGTCTAATTATATAAAAAGTAGTTATGAATATCTTAAAAATCAAAGAAATAAAGTACAATATGTGGCAGATTTTTAAAATAGATAAGTTCATTTCTCTGGAAATTTAAAAGCAAATTTGCTGACACATAAGTTGAAGAAACCACTATTAGCAGGTAACTATAAATGAGAAAAAAAATTCCATATTAAGCTATCATGGAAGTGACTTTCCTGAGTTGTTTTCATCTTAATGTGAGACATCCCTCCTCATATTCCCATCACCCATTCACAAACACACAAACTTACTTAAAATGTAATAAAGTCTATTTATAAAGCATTGCCTACTGGGATGATCCACTGCATATTTTAAGGTTCATGACATGTTCTAACTCACCCTGTGCAACAGTAAGGGTGGAGATCATGAGACACACCTCTTACTATAGGTGGTAGGCTTGCCCTCCGGTCAAAAAATTTTGAGTCTGCTTTTAAGGTGAGTAATGGCATTGAGAAGTATAATTTGAGTTGTACTAAGTTTAAAATTTTCTGGAGCATATTTGGTATTCAAGTTGCAAAGTCTGATTTAAACCTTTATTAAATAAAATGATAACATTTAAATAATCCCATCCTTGTGAAATCAGAAAGCATTATGACTCTTAAAATATTGACAATATTTGTATATTTATGAACATCTTATGATACTTAATAGTTTTTAGAAAATCATATTTTTGCCAATTGAAGTGATAGTTGTCACTTTAAAAGTAAAAGTTGACTAGTTTATACCAAAAGATGAGGAAATTAATAGAGTTCACCACATGATAGCTTATAGCTAATAAATCAAAATATGTTTATAATTACTATTAATTTTATGTAGTTGATTTATGGATAGAACTACTGGCCTAAATTTCAAACAACATTAAAATCTAAAAATAACAATGTAAACAGGAAAAAATTTAATTTGGTAAAGGATATTAAATTTTATAAAGGAGTTATAATTATTAATAGTACTGCAATAACCACATTACATATATAAATAGGATTAGACTAAATAAACAAGTAAATTCTTCAGGAAAACTTAACTTTTGATTTCTTTCAGCAAAGCTAAGGTATTTGTTCATCATTTGTGTTCAGTGGACACTCATTATGATATTCTCATTATATTCTGAAACCACTTATTCAGCTGACCCAATGTACTAAGTGCTATTCAAAAGAATTTTCTGTGATGGAAATAGTCTGTATCTGCATTGTACATATGAAAACATGTGTCCATCAAGCACTTAAAATGTAAATAGTGTAACTGAAGTTATTTCAAAATTTATTTAAATTTTAATTAGATCACTTTTATTTTAAACAGCCACAGATGATTAGTGTGTTAAAAAGCATGTTAGAAGGTTTAAAAAAATAAAATGTCTTGTTATATTAGTTCCAGTTGCAGTCTGTGTGTTCATTTTCATAAGCATGGTATTTAGTCACAAATGCTTTCTAAAACAATACTCAAAAAACCTTTTGTCCAATGAATTTATCTTTATTCAGAAGTATGATAAATGATGCCAGTAATAAATGATGCCAGGAAACATCAAATACAATGAATGTTCAGGCAAATCCAAATAAAAAATACATTCTAAAAAGATTTTTATTAGTATTTATAGGATGTCAGTACAACAATACTAATAAATGTGGTAGTCTGGTGGCCTATGTCAATCTTTCAAATGTTATTGCTAGAATGACTAGAACTCAAACTATGAAATATCTACTCCTAAAAAGTTTTGTCCATTACCTATCATAACACAGAATACCAATCACTGCATAGTTTTCAGCTCCACTGGTTAAACATTGCATAAGCATGTCAAGCCATTTTACCTGACAGACATATTTGTTCTTCCATTTGCTCAGCACACACTGACTGTTTTGCATCAGCTCCTGGAGGAAAGAGAAAAGGAGAGAGTGCAGTTGGCTATCCACATTGTTGTTGTCAGTTAAAGTGCTTCTGATTTGCAAGGAAAAAAAGTCAGCATGGCACACAAAGATGCAACTGTTTTGAAACTCCCCACTGGACAAAAGCAAAGCTATCATCACCATGAGAGTTGATCCTTTATGAAAATTAAAGCTGTTGAAAGATGTTTTAAAACAGATTTGTTTGTTGCCATTTTGGAAACTTTTGGAAAGATACCTCCAATTCCTTGAGTGAGTCTCGAAGTTTTTCTGGGCGTCTGTTTTTGAGTATCCATGGATAATCTCGTGCTGGCAAATAAAACATGTTCTACAGTTAGTTAAACATGACTTAAAAAGTAAACTCTGCTTAGCAGTGTGCCTTGGGAAGATTAAAATAAAACACCTCCTTAACTGAGAGGAAGTGGGCTTCATTTCAATCATCAAATGACAGCCTTTTGAAAGGCTTTGTCATAAGAACAGGATTTTTACCACAAAACAATCTCCCAGATCATAATTTTATGATGACAACCAACAAGGCTTAGGGAATCTCTGGGAAAATTTCCTAGGTCTGTGAATCTAGTAGTTAACGGTAAATGACCGACTCTTTGCCAATGAAGTATGCTTTTGTATAAACAATTAAGTGTTTAATATTAAAAAAATACCAAATTCTGCAAGAACCCCCTGGCCTAAAAATTCTAATGAGTAAACAAATATAGTAAGGAAAAAATTCAATAGAGAATGAATTTTAAATTAAGCCTCAAAGAACATGTTAAAAAGAAGTAAAGTTTGGAGAAAATCCAAGTTTAAATAAATTAGACAATAGTTCTTTTTAACTTAAATACTCTTGAAAATTTATAGCATTTTGACATTATAGTCTCTTTTAAATATACTTAGATATAAGATTATTTAATGTTGTTCAATGGTTAAGACAAAATAAAAAGTCTGCTTATAGAATATGATTTTAAATTCATTACATCTATTTTATCATGAAAATAAGCTTACCTTTTCTAAATGAGTCACATACATGTGTATTTGCACATGCATAGGCATATGCAATATAAAGATGCTTAAACTAAAATTCAGAGGTTACTTTAAAATTTGTAATTTACATTTCAAAATTATTTCATAAAATTAACTTTGATCTATAAACAATTTGTGCTATGTATAGCATGTGTACAAAATTTAAAATCTATGTTTTCATTACTAAAAAGTTTTTAATTAAGTAAACTTTATCACTTAAAACATGAACAGAAGGAAGATTACCAGCTCCATCTAAATGACAAATAAGTCTTAATAGTAAGACTTAATATTAAAATATTAAAACCATATTAATTACATATAGGCAAATTTCATAAATATTTATGTATATGAGAACTAAGACGATTTTAGAAAATGCCCATCTTGATCTTTATAAGTCATATTTTTAAATGGATAAAATATATAAGAATCTGAAAAAGTATAAATAAAGAGATAGTATCAGAATAAAGTATAATTAGAACATGGTATATTTATTTTAAATACATCAAATTATTGAAATGTGGTTAAGAAAGTTTATGCTTACATTAGCATGTCTTACCAGAATTGAATAAAGATTTCAATAAGGAATACCTAACAAATATAATTTGCTCACGTTTATAACCCAAACAATATAATTTCATAAATAAATTTGGAAAAATTGTATTTTCTTTTTAACATGAAAACTTTAAAGTTGTTAAAATTCAATTATATCAGAACTTAAAAAAAATATAAAAGTAAGCTTACATTCTGCCAGCTTCTGCTTTTCTTCTAAGTTATCGTGCTCTGTTGCTGACATTATGGAGAAGGCGAAATGGAAAGAAAAAATATTATTTTTATTATAAGTTGTATTTTTACATGCACACATAAATCACATTGCACACAATACTGAGACTAATAAATCATGCTAATTTTCTAAAAAGACAATTTAAAATGTTATAATTTGGATGGTTTAATTTTATAGAAGCACTTCCTAAATTTGCAGTGAAAAGGCTTACATAGCACAACAGGTGGGCCAATATCCTGGGCTTGCAATCTCATCAGATTGAAAAGGGAACTGCAACCGAGCCCAGAAATGAGGCAGCTTCAGTCTGTCATCAGAACCATGAAGTCAGCGTATTAAGCACCAAGCTAAGCACACAGGATGCCCACACAAGTCCCACTTCAACAGAGACCCAAACAGGAAGTAACTCTAGCTAGAAAGACCTTTTGGCCCATCATGAAACTTCTGGGATTAGAAGGATTAATCAGATAAAGAAAATTGATCATTCACTCAGAAATGCCTATTTCAGATATCAGGTAAGGATCCAGGAGGCCATCGTCAGTGGGACCCACGCATTAACAATGCCCTCTACTGGGACACTGATAAATAAGCGCGAATCAACTGTCCAGTTATCAGTCTGATCAGCAGTAAAATGAAATTTTCATGTTTTCTATAACATTTTCTCAACACTGATTTATTTTATAAAGAATAAGTACCATTCTTAACATTTTTCTAAAGAATAAAAGTGACTTCTTGAAAGTCTAGAATTTATCTCAGGATCATAAAAACAGCTCATTTAAAAGCCAGTATTTTATAGTTTTAAATATTTTATTTGGTAAATGTATTTGTGTAAAAAGGAAACTGTACCTGTTGGCTCTTTCTTGTCATAATATTGATAGACCCCGATGTCTCTATCTAATAGGGAAAATAAAAAGAACATTAAATAATTGTAAAAAAAATAGTTCTAAAGACAAAGAAGAGAAACCATATTATTATGATAGTGTTGTAGGTAGTCTAGGTAGAAGGAAAATTTTAAAAAAATGAGTTCAAAACTATCTAGACATGGGTTAATTTTCTAGGGATAAACAAGGAAGTTCACCAATCTAATTAGAAAAGATTTATACAAGATCCAAATGGCATGAAGAAAAGAATAAGAAAGCTAAATAAAGGGAGACCAGCCCTTCTCTTTCACCTTTCCTGATATTTTTCACAGGTCACTTACAAAAGGAACCGACATGAAGTAATACCCAAACAAAATTAGTGGATGGAAGAAACTGCCCTTTTAGATTCTGAGGTATGGTTTTCTTTTTCCCAATTTAACTCAATTCATGTATGAAGTTTGGGGAAAAACTGTAGAAAAGAAAAAGAAGATTAAAGGAAAGTGTGGATAAATTACCCGAAGCTTATTTAGATACAAACCCCCCTCCAATTCCACTTAAATCCGAATGTTCTATTAGGCTGCAGAAATTGAAGCAAAGCTAAACTAGGCTTCCCAGATTTTAACAGTTATTCTACTGTGACTCAGTTCCTGAAACTTAAATAGAGAAGATCAAAATAATTTTGTTTTCTTCCTAAGAGCAGGGAAATATTTTTCCTTGAAGTAACAGTTGTTTTCTTCCATGAAAAATAACAACACACCCTGTTACTAACAAAGATACTATTCCACAAGAACTGAAAGCAGTACAGGCTGCCCCCTAGTGGCGTACTGTTCATACTGTTTTCGGAATTATAAAATCTCAAAAAATATATCTGAGCTATAATTAATTTTCGAAATGCAGCTTTTTTAAAACTAGTTAATTATATGTTGTTTTTGAAGCTCCAGTTTATTAATAATTTTACAAGATTATATATACAGTTTTTTGTTCTTTATTAGTTTGAGTTTTGAGTCATATCCAGAGGTTACTCAGTACTTATTCCTGGCTCTGTGCTCAGGGATCATTCGCTATGGTGACAGGGATTGAACCTAGACCAGCTGGTATACTATCTCTCCAGCCTAATGAGGCAGTTTTAAAAAAATTCAGCTTACATCTGTTGGACAGAAATTATATCACCGAGACAGGGAAGTCAGAAACAGGGGTCCAGGGTATTATTATTTTATTTCTTGACCTGGGAAATGATTTTATAGCTATGGTCACTTTTCAGTAAGTCAAAATATACCTTTATATTCTGTAAACTTAACACTGCAATATTTTATTAAAAAAACTTTTAGGTCATGAAAGGAGAGTATAAAAGTTATGACACTTTCGCACAGCAGACACTGGTTCGACCCCTGACGTGAGTATGATCCCCAGACAAGAGTGACCTCTGAAGACTTCTTGGGTATTCTCTCTCTGCCCTGCAGCCTGGGATTTTGATCCTTTCTGCCATTTATTCCTGAGAGTTTGTCTTTTTCAGAGGTGAGCAGTCCCATCCACAGATAGTAACGCTGGTTTCTGCTGTTTGCTCTGAAATATGGCAGACATTTTGGGTCTTCTCTCTGCTGTCCTGCAACCTGGGATTTTGATCCTCTCTGCCATTGTTCCTGAGGGCTCGTCTTCTACAGAGGTGAGCAGTCCCACCCACAAAGGGTGGAGACAGAAGAGCCTCGGTGCTCTGCTTTGCTTCGCAACTGCATTCAACTTCTAACCAATGAATACTACCACAACACATAGGAAAAATCCACACTACAAGCGTGACAATGGAGATACAGCACAGGACAACACCAAGCATAGAGAATGAAAATGGCAACTCTGATGACCCAAAAATTGTCAACCACCTAATTTGTCTCTCAGATATGGAGTTTAGAGAAGAAATATGGAGGATGTTCATAGAACTCAAAGAAAGCATAGATCGAGTTGAACGGAACATAAATAAGAACCAAGAGGATATGAAGATAGAAATCAGAAAACTCCAAACTGAAATAACAGGTCTAAAAACCTCAGTGGACAAAATGAAAACCTCAATGGAAAGTCTTTCCAACAGTGTAACAGCAGTGGAGGATAAATCAGTGAGCTGGAAGACGAGATGCAAAACAATTCCATACAGCAAAAGAGATTGGAAAAAGCCATAAAGCAAATGATCAGACAATGGAAAAGTAACTCAAAGACTGTGAAGAGATGAAAATAGAAGTCTTTTGTGTGTGTGTGTGTGTGTGTGTGTGTGTGGTTTTTGGATCACACCCGGCAGTACTCAGGGTTTTTTTTTTTTCTGGCTCTATACTCAGAAATTGCTCCTGGCAGGCACGGGGGACCATATGGGACGCAGAGATTTGAACTGATGACCTTCTGCATGAAAGGTAAACACCTTACCTCCATGCTATCTCTCCGGCCCCGAAAATAGACATCTTTTTAAAAGCTCAAACGAAACAATATAGGAATCATTGGAGTCCCAGAGACCCAGGAAGAAAATCTCCAGGAAGAATCAGCAGTCAAGGATATTATTGCAGAGAAACTCCCAAAGAAAAAGACTGCATGCAACCAAATCCTGCATGCCCAAAGAGTCCCAAGCAAAAGAGACCAGAAGAAAAGCACTCCAAGACACATCTGAGGTACAATACAAATCCCATAGATAGAGATAGAATACCAAAAGCAGCAAGATAAAAAAAAGGTAAATTACATTCAAAGGAGCAGTCTTAAGATTTACAGCAGAACTTTCACAAGAAACCCTCAAGGCCAGAAGGCAGGGGTGGGACATAGTGTCAAAACTCAATGAAATGAATGCTTCACCTAGAATACTGCATCCAGCAAGACTCACTTTCAGGTTTGAAGGAATTATACATAGCTTCACGGATAAACAACAACTCAGAAACTTTGAAGACTTAAAACCAGCCTTAAAAGAAAAACTGAAAGGTCTACTTTAAGACAAAACTGACCAACAGAAACACCAAACTTCTACACAAAGATGGCACTAAATCTCATGGCAATTGTCTCTCTCAATATAAATGAACGGACTAACTGCACCAGTTAAGAGACACAAGGTGGCTAAATGGATCAAAAACACTGAATCCCAGGGCCAGAGCAGTGGTGTGAGCCGTAAGGCATTTGCTTTGTGCATGCTGCCTAGGATGGACCACGGTTCAATCCCCCAGGGTCCCATATGGTCCTGCAAGCCAGGAGTAATTACTGAGTACATAGCTATGAGTAATATCTGAGTGTCACTGGGTGTGGCCGAAAAAAAAAAACTAAAAACCAACCTAAATCCAACCATCTACTGCTGACAAGAAACACACCTGAATAGTGAGAACAAATATAGACTCAAAATAAAATGCTAGAGAAAAATCATCGAAGCAAACAATACCTTTAAAAAAGCTGGAGTGGCCATATTAAAATTAGATGACACAAACTTTAGACTCAGAAAAGTTGTAAGGGACAAAGATGGACATTTCATACTAATCAAGGGATATGTACAACAGGAAGACATTACACTTCTAAATATATATGTATCCAATGAAGGACCAGAAAAAAATTTAATATAATTGTTGACAAATCTGAAAAAAGATATCAATAGCAATACAATAATTGTGGGAGACCTCAACAATGCTCTGTCACACCTTATTAGGTCAACCAGACTGAAACCCAACAAAAATATACTACCTCTGAAAAGACAAATGGAAGAAAGTGGACTAGTAGATATAGATATAGATATAGATATAGATATAGGGCACCCCATCACCAGAAACCTGAATACACATTCTATTCTAATGCACATGAGTCATTCTCCAGGATAGACCACATGCTGGCCTATAAAACATACCTCCATGAAATCAAAAAGATAGAAATCATGTAGACTACCTTTGCTGATCACAAGGCACTGAATTAGATGTGAACTTATGACTGAAACCCAAACACAATCATGTATGTAATCAAGGTGTTTAAATAAAAAAAAATTAAAAAAAAAAAAGAGACACAGAAGAAAAACTTTACACCTGGAAATGAAACAGCTTACTATTGAACAACCAGTGGCTAAGACAAGAAACCAAAGAGGAAATCAAACATTCCTGCAAACAAATGACAATGAAGACACAAATTATCAGAATTTATGGGACACAACAAAAGTAGTACTGAGAGGAAAATTTAAAGCTTTGCAAGCACACTTCAGGAAGGAAGAAGGGGCCTACATGAATAGCTTAATAACACAGCTTATAAAGTTAGAAAATGATCAACAAAAGGAAATAGGTAGGCAGAAGGAAATAACAAAGCTTAGAGCAAAAGTCAATGAAATGGGAAGCCAAAAAAAAAAAAAATCCAAAAGATCAACAAAAGCAAAAGTTGGTTCTTTAAAAAAATAAAGAATATTGATAAACCACTACCAAAACTCACAAAGAAAGGAAGAGAAACTTGATAAACCATATTAAAAATGAAAAGGGGAAGATCATGACAGATATTGCAGAGATTTAAAGGGTAATAGAGACTACTTTAAGAAACTCTATGCCACAAAAAATGAGAACCAGGAAGAAATGTATAAATTTTTGGGCTCTTATAATATTCTACATTTAAATTGGGAGATATAGCACATCTGAACAGCCCAATCACTATTGAGGAAATTAAAATGGTAATCAAAAGTCTTCTCAAAAACAAAAGCCCAGGTCCAGATGGGTTCACTAATGAATTCTTTCAAACCTTTCAAGAGGAACTACTACCAGTGCTTGCAAGGCTCTTTCATAAAATTGAGAACAGGAACACTTCTAAATAGTTTCTATGTAGCTAATACCACCTTCATAGCAAAACCAGACAGAGATGCTGCCAAAAATGAAAATTACAGATCAGGATCCCTGATAAACACAGATTCAAAGATCCTCAACAAAATTCTGGCAAATAAGATCCAATGAATCATCAAGGAGGTCATTCAGAATTCCCGACTGTGAATGTTTCCTATGGGTGTTTTTCCACTGTCCTGTCACTGAAACCTCTTGGGAGTGGATCAAAAAGGGCCCAGAAAAATAGCTCTCCCAGAGGCTCATCCAAGGGCCAGAGTGCCAAGGAACTGTGTCTGACCATGAAAACCGGCTATCCACAGTATTCTGCAGAAAGGAAAGTCCTCTGTTTGTGATGTCAGGCTGGGAAAATCTATGCCCACCCAGTGATTCCTGACTGTGAGTGTTGCTTGTGCGTGTTTTTCCACTGTGCTGTCTCCGAAACCTTTTGGGAGTGGACTGAAAAGGGCCCAGAAAAATGGCTCTCCCAGAGGCTCCAGAAGAGCACGGCCACTTTGCTTCGCTTTGCGGCCGCACACTCTTTCTAACCAATGAACCCGACCACACACGCAGAAAAATCACACTACAAGCGTGACAATAGGGAAACCTTGCAGGCAAACACCATACACAGAGAATGAAGACGCTAGCTCAGATGACCTAAAAAATCTCAACCATCTGATTAACCTCCCAGATAAGGAGTTTAGAATAGTAATATGGAAGATGTTTGTAGAACTCAAAGAAAGCATAGATGGATCTGAACAGAACACAAAGACAGAAATCAGAAAACTTCAAACTGAAATAACAGATCTGAAAAACACAGTAGCTCAACTGAAAAAGTCAGTGGATGGCCTCGCCAGCAGGGTAACAGCAGCTGAGGACTGAATCGGCGTGCTGGAAGATGGGATGCAGAAAAACTCAACACAGCAGAAGAAATTGGAAAAGAACCTTAAGAAAAACGATCAGGCAATGAAAAAAGTACTCAAGGAATGTGAACAGATGAAATTAGAAGTCTTTGATAAACTCAACAGAAACAACGTAATAATCATTGGAGTCCCAGAAGTCCAGGTAGGAGATCTCCAGTAAGAATCAACTGTCAAAGACATCATCAAAGAGATACTCCCAGAATTAAAGACTACATGCAATCAAATCCTGCATGCCCGAAGAGTACCAGCTAAAAGAGACCCAAAGAAAAACACACCAAGACACATTCTCCTTACAATGACAAATCCCACAGATAGAGATAGAATACTGAAAGCAGCAAGATCAAAAAGGGAAATTACATTCAAAGGAACATCACTAATACTTACAGCAGACATGTCACAAGAAACTCTCAAGGCCAGAAGACAGTGGTGGGATATTGTGACAAGACTGAATAAAATAGATGCCTCATCAAGAATAATGCACCCAGCCCAACTCACGTTCAGGTTTGAAGGAAGGATACATAGCTTCATGGATAAACAACAGCTCAGAAACTTCACAGATAAAAAAACAGCCTTAAAGGGAAAACTGAAAGGTCTACTTTAAGACAAGAGAGACCAACAAACAGCAAACGTATCTACAAAGATGACATTAAATCCTATGACAATCATCTCCCTCAATGTCAATGGACTAAATTCACCAATTAAAAGACACAGAGTGGCAAAATGGGTCAAAAAGATGAATCCAACCTTCTGCTGCCTACAAGAAACACACCTGAATAGTCAGAACAAACATAGACTCAAAATCAAAGGCTGGAGGAAAATCATCCAATCAAACAACACCCTTATAAAAGCTGGGGTGGCCATATTAATATCTGAGACCCCAACTTTATACTCAAAAAAGTTGTAAGGGACAAAGATGGACACCATGTACTAATCAAGGGATATGTGCAACAGGAAGATCAGACTATTAAACATATATGCACCCAATGAGAGACCAGTAAATTATCTAATACAATTACTGACAAATCTGAAAGAAGACAGCAATAATAACACAATAATTGTGGGAGACCTCAACACGGCCCTGTCAACATTTGATAAGTCAACTAGACTGAAACCCAACAAAAACATACTAGCCCTGAAAAGAGTAATGGAAAAAAGAGAACTAGTAGATATATATAGGACACTCCACCCCAAAAAATCTGGATACACATTCTTCTCCAATGTACATGGATCATTCTTCAGGATAGACCACATGCTGACACATAAAACATACCATCATAAAATCAAGAGGATAGAAATCTTGCAGGCTACCTTTGCTGACCACAAAGCTCTGAACTTAGATGTGAACTACAAAGCCACATAGAAGAAAAACTTTAACAATTGGAAATTAAACAGCCTGCTACTGAACAACCAGTGGGTCCGAGATGAAATCAAAGAGAAAATCAAAACTTTCCTAGAAACAAAAGATAATGAAGACGCAAACTGCCAGAATTTATGGGACACAGTAAAAGCGGTCTTGAGAGGAAAATTTATAGCTTTGCAAGCACACATCAGAAAGGAAGAAGGGGCATACCTGAATAACTTAGTGACACAGCTCATAAAATTAGAAAATGACCAACATAAGGAACCAAAAATAGGGAGGCAGTAGGAAATAACAAAACTGAAAGCAAAAATCAATAAAGTGGAAAACCAAAAAACAATCCAAAAGATCAACGAAAGCAGAAGCTGGTTCTTTGAAAAATAAACAAGATTAATAGACCACTGGCAAAACTAACAAAGAAAGAGAGAGGGAGAAAAACCTGATAACCCATATTAGAAATGAAAAGGGGGAGATCATGACAGATACTGCAGAGATCCAAAGGGTAATCAGAGACTACTTTGAGAAACTTTATGCTACTAAACTTGAGAATCTAGAAGAAATGGATAAATTCTTGGACACATAACCTTCTACAGTTAAGTAAGGAGGATATAGCATATCTAAGCACCCCCATCACTATTGAGGAAATTGAAACTGCAATCAAACATCTGCCCAAAAAGAAAAGCCCAAGCCCAGATGAATTTACTAATGAATTCTTTCAAACCTTTCAAGAGGAGATACTACCAATCCTAGCCAGGCTCTTCCATGAAATTGAAAAAACGGGAACACTCCCAAACAGCTTTTATGAAGCCAACATCACCTTGATACCAAAACCAGACAGAGATGCTGCCAAAAAAGAATATTACAGGCCAATATCCCTGATGAATGCAGATGCAAAGATCTTTAACATAATCCTGGCAAATAGGATCCAATGCATCATCAAGAAGATCATACACTACAACCAACTAGGTTTCATCCCAGGAATGCAAGGATAGTTTAACATCCGTAAATCTATCAACATCATACACAACATCAACAACAAGAAAAATAAAAACTACAAGATCATATCAATAGACGCAGAGAAAGCATTTGATAAGGTCCAATACCCATTCTTGATCAAAACTCTCAACAAGATGGGAATTGAAGGAACCTTTCTCAATCTAGTTAAAGCCATCTACCACAAGCCAATGGCAAATATTATCCACAATGGAGAAAAACTAAAAGCCTTTCCTCTAAATTCTGGTACAAAACAAGGCTGTCTGCTCTCACCACTCCTCTTCAACATAATACTGGAAGTGCTTGCTATAGTGATCAGGCAAGAAAAAGATATCAAGGGAATTCAGATAGGAAAGAAAAAAGTCAAGCTCTCACTGTTTGCAGATGAAATGATACTCTACTTAGAAAACCCTAAAGATGGGTCCGGAGAGATAGCACAGCGGCGTTTGCCTTGCAAGCTGCCGATCCAGGACCAAAGGTGGTTGGTTCGAATCCTGGTGTCCCATATGGTCCCCCGTGCCTGCCAGGAGCTATTTCTGAGCAGACAGCCAGGAGTAACCCCTGAACACCGATGTGACCGACCCCCCCCCAAAAAAAAAAACCAAAAAAAAAAAAAACCCAAACCCTAAAGATTGTACCAAAAAGCTTCCAGAAACATAGACTCATATAGCAAGGTGGCACAGAAATCAATGGCCTTTTTATACACCAATAATGATAGGGAAGAGATGGACGTCAAGAAGGCAATCCCATTCACATTAGTACCACACAAACTCAAATATCTTAAAGTCAACTTGACCAAATACATGAAGGACCTGTACAAAGAAAACTATAAAGCCCTGCTCCAAGAAATAAGAGAGGATACATGGAAATGGAAACACGTACCCTGCTCATGGATTGGCAGGATTAACATCATTAAAATTGCAATACTCCCCAAAGCATTATACAGATTTAATGCGATCCCTCTAAAGATACCCATGACATTCCTCAAAGAAGTGGATCAAACACTTAGGAAGTTCATCTGGAGCAATAAATACCCTCGAATAGCTAAAGCACTCCTAGGGAAAAGGAGTATGGGAGGCATTACTTTCCCCAACTTTAAACTGTACTACAAAGCAATAGTTATCAAAACCGCATAGTATTGGAATAAAGACAGACCCTTAGATCAGTGGAATAGGCTTGAGTTATCAGACAATGTTCTCCAGTCATACAATCACCTAATTTTTGACAAGGGAGGAAGAAATCCAAAGTGGAGCAAGGAAAACCTCTTCAACAAGTGGTGCTGGTTAGCCACTTGCAAAAAAGCAAACATAGACCCCCAGTTAACATCATGTATGAAGGTAAAATCCAAATGGATTAAAGACCTTGATATCAGACCTGATACCATAAGGTATATAGAACACGTAGGTAAAACACTCCATGATATTGAGACTAAAGGCATCTTCAAGGAGGAAACTGCATTTTTCAAACAAGTGGAAGAAGATAAACAGATAGGAATACATTAAGCTGAGAAGCTTCTGCACTTCAAAAGTAATAGTGCCCAGGATACAAGAGCCACCCACCATGTGGAGAAACTATTCACCCAATACCCATAAGATAAGGGGCTAATCTCCAAAATATACAGGGCACTAACAGAACTTAACAAGAAAAAAAACATCTAATCCCATCAAAAAATGGGGAGAAGAAATGAACAGACACTTTGATAAAAAAAGAAATACAAATGGCCAAAAGGCACATAAAAAAATGCTCCTCATCACTGATCATCAGGGAGATGCAAATCAAAAGAACGATGAGATACAATCTCACACCACAGAGATTGACACACATCACAAAGAATGAGAATAATTGGTGCTGGCGGAGATGTGGAGAGAAAGGAACTCTTATCCAGTGCTGGTGGGAATGCCGTCTAGTCCAACCTCTATGGAAAGCGACATGGAGATTCCTCCCAAAACTGGAAATTGAGCTCCCATTCGACCCAGCTATTCCACTCCTAGGGATATACCCTAGGGACAGAAGAATACAATATAAAAATCCCTTCCACACACCTATATTTATTGCAGCACTATTCACAATAGCCAGGCTCTGGAAACAACCAAGATGCCCTTCAACAGACAAATGGCTAAAGAAACTGAGGTACATAAACACAATGGAATATTATGCAGCATCAGGAGAGATGAAGTCATGAAATTTTCCTATACATGGATGTACATGGAGTCTATCATGCTGAGTGAAATAAGTTAGAGGGAGAGAGAGAAAGAGAGAGAGAGATGCAGAATAGTCTCACTCATCTATGGGTTTTAAGAAAAATAAAAGTCATCTTTGCAACAATCCTCAGAGACAATGAGAGTAGGGCTGGAACTTCCAGCTCACTTCATGAAGCTCACCACAAAGAGTAGTGAGTGCAGTTATAGAAATAACTACACTGAGAACTACCATAATCATGTGAATGAATGAGGAAACTGGAAAGCCTGTCTAGAGTACAGGTGAGGGTGGGGTAGAATGGAGGGAGATTTGGGACATTGGTGGTGGGAATGTTTCACTGGTGAAGGGGGGTTTTCTTTACATGACAGAAACTAAACCATAATCATGTTTGTAATTAAGGTCTTTAAATAAAATATTATTAAAATTCCCATTCACATTAGTGCCACACAAAATCAAATATATTAGAGTCAATGTAACTAAAGAGCTGAAGGACCTACACAAAGTAAACTATAAAAGGCTGCTTCAAGAGAGGACACAAGGAATTGGAGACACATACTCTGCTCCTGGATTGGCAATATCATGGCAATACTCCCCAAAGCATTGCACAGATTTAATGCATACCTCTAAAGATATCAATGACATTCTTCCAAGAAGAGGATCAAACACTCCTGAAATTTATTTGGAACAATAAATACCCATAAATATCTAAAGCAATCTTTGGGATAAGGAATATTGGAGGCATTACTTTCACCAATTTTAAATTGTATTACAAAGCAATAATTATTAGACCAGCATGATATTGTAATAAAGACAGAACACCTCAGATCAATGGAATAGACTTGAGTATCCAGAAAATGTTCCCCAGACATACAATCAACTAATCTTTGATAAAGGGAAAGAAATCCAAAATGGAGCAAGGAAAGCCTCTTCAACAACAGGTGTTGGCACAACTGGTTAGTCACTACAATAAAGCAAACTCAGACCCCCAGCTAATACCATGCACAAAGGTCAAATCCAAATGTTTATTAAAGACCTTGATATCAGACTGGAAACCATAAGGTACATAGAATAACATGTAGGTAAAACACTCCATGACATTGAGACTAACGGCTTCTTCAAGGAGGAAACAGCACTCTCCAAACAAGTGGAAGCGGAGATCAACAAATGGGAAAATATTAAGCTGAGAAGCTTCTGCACCTCAAAGGAAATAGTACCTAGGATACAAAAGCCACCCACAGAATGAAAGAAACTATTCAACCAATACCCATCAGACAAGGGACTAATAGCGTAAATATACAAGGTACTGACAGAACTTAAAAAGAAAAAAACATCTAACCCATCAAAAATGGGGAGAAGAAATGAACAGATACTTTGTCAAAGAAGAAATATAAAAGGCCAAAAGGAACATGAAAAAATGCTCCCATCATTAATCAACAGGGAGATGCAAATCAAAACAACAATGAGGTACCATCTCATGCCACAGAGACTGACACACATCACAAAGAACAAGAATATTCAAGTGCTGTAGGGGATGTGGAGAGAACTGCTGGTGAGAATGCTGTCTAGTCCAGCCTTTATGGAAAACAATATGGAGATTCCTCAAAAAACTGGGAATTGAGCTCCCATAGGATTCAGGGATCATACCACTTCTAAGAATATACCCTAGGAACACAAAAATACAATTCAAAAATCCCTTCCTCACAACTATACTCATTGCAGTTCTATTTACAATAGACAGACTCTGGAAACAACCAAGATGCCCTTCAACAGATGAATAACTAAAGAAACTGTGGAACAATGGAATACTATGCAGCCCTCAGGAGAGATGAAGTCATGAAATTTGCTATACTTGGATGTACATGGAATCTATTATGCTGAGTGAAATACATCTGAGAGAGAAAGGAGACAGACAGACAGACAGACAGACAGACAGAATAGTCTCACTCATCTTAAGAACATTTAAGGACACTAAGGACATTATTGTAATAATGCCCAGAGACAATAGAGATGAGGGCCAGAAGGACCAGCTCACAATATGAAGCTCACCACAAAGAGTGGTGAGTGCAGTTAGATGAATAAGTTCACTAACCACTCTCATAACAATCTTCATGAGTGAGAAAAGTAGAATGCCTGTCTCGAATACAGGCAGGGGTTGGGAAAGACAGAGGGGGGAACATTAGTGGTGGGTATGTTGCATTGTGAAGGGGGGTGTTTTGGTTATGACTGAAACCCAACTACAATCATGCTTGTAATCGTGGTACTTAAATAAAGATTTTATATTAAAAAAAAAAAGAAAAGAGTGACCTCTGAACACTGCTGGGTGTGCTTTCCTCCTTTCTCAATCCCCCTCATCAATATATATATTTTGAGCTACACCCAATGATGTTCAGGGTTTACTCCTGGCCATATGCTCAGAAATCACTCCTGGCTTGGGGGGACCTTATGGGACACTGGGGGATCGAACCGCAATTCGTTCTAGGCTAGCAAGGGCAAGGCAGATGCCTTATCCCTTGTGCCACCGCTCCAGCCCCTCATCAATATTTTTTAAATCTAAGAGCCATAGGAACTAAACACACCTGCAGTTTTTTCTATTATAATACTCTGATCTATAATTATGCTCATCAGTCAACACATCAAAATATTCATAACTTTAAATGATACTATAAAGATGATATAAAGACCTTATCTGTACACACCTCACCCTATTATGTACAATAGTATTTTCAAAACCCATGCCAGACAGGGAAATTATTAGCATAAAAGGTTCTACTGTATTCCACAGGAGAAAATACCTCAGTTTATGAGTCTACCATAATACAATTCTGATAGCCTTGCTAATGATAATCAATAATGACAATAAAATGACCTACAAATCACTATTTTGGAGTCAAAATAGAGGTCAGACAAACAGCAGATATGTCAGCACGCTGACATACATGGATTGCATAAAGAGTCCTTGGTTTGACCCCACTCCATAGGTCCTCTGAGAACTAATGGGAGTGACCTCTGAGCACCCAGTTAAGAATATAGGCCTAAACACTGCCAGAGGTGGCATCAAAACACTAAGTACATTTTCAAAATACTAACAGCACATTTATATTTTCAGAAATGTGTATGTACTAAGAAATTACTAGATGAATTGCTGATGTTTTCTTTTTGATTATGGGCCACCCTCAGGTGTGCTCAAGGCTTCTCTTAGCTCTTTGCTAAGGGAGCAATACTGATGGGCTCTGGCAAACCTGGGTCTGCTTCCTTCCTTCAAGGCAAATGGCCTAGTCGCTGCTCTATCCCCAACTCATCAGCTCATTTGCTGAGATGCTTTCTAAGTACAAGAATATAAAACAAATAAAAAATTATCATATCTATAGATAACTAAATGTATCACTTTTCTGTTTCTGAAATGTCTACACTGATGTAAAAAAAAGATGAAATTATGCTGTTTGCTACCACATGAATGGATCTGGAAAGTATCACTGCTGAATGAAGTTAGTTAGGAAAAGGAACAGATACAGATCTCTCTCATGTATGGGATATAAAGAAACAAAGTAGGGGAATAATAAATACCCCAAACCGAAAACCTTTCTTCAGAAGGAAGGTTACAAGGGTAAGGGTGAAGGCAGGGAAAGTGGAGGGAAGCAGATACTCTTGGGGAGGCTGTAGTGCTAAATTTGCTATGCAGTTTAGATAGTACTGTAAACTATGGAATCTAAAAAAATTTTAATTAAAAAGAAAAAAAAATTTGGGCCAGAGAGATAGCACAGTAGTAGGGTGCTTGCCTTGCATGCAGCTGAACCAGGTAGTTCGAATCCTGGCATCCCATATGGTCCCCTGTGCCTGCCAGGAGTGATTTCTGAGTATAGAGCCAGGAGTTACCCCTGAGTGCCACTGGATGTGGCCCAACACCCCCAAAAAGAAAAGAAACAAAATTTAAAAAGAAAATACTTGCATTAAAATCAAGTTTATACTTTTTTTAAAATACCACAAATTTCTTAATAATCATTCTTAAAAATGATAAAAAAATATCTTCTTATAGAAGAAACACTGGAGCTTAAAAAGACTGTAGTCCTTATTTGTGTTATATTTTGAACTTAGAAAGCATCAGCAAATGAGCTGATGAGTTGGAGTGATATATACAGTGATATATACAGCAAGTAAGGCATTTGCCTTGAAGGAAGGAAGCAAAAATCTCCCCAAAGTAGGTTTTACAAATTTAATTTTGAGATTTCAGGGGCTTAATCTTTCTTGTCAAATGTCAAAATTAAAATATGTAAAAAAATGTTTTGGGGGTCACACCCAGCAGCACTAAGGAAGTACTCCTGGCTCTGTGCTGAGAAACTGCTCTTGGCAAGCACAGGGGACCATATGGGATGCCAAGAATCAAACCAGTCCATCTGGGGTTGACTGCATGCAAGGCAAATGCCCTATTGCTGTGCTGTTGCTCCATCATCTGTAAAAAAATATTTTTAATTTAAAATTCAAATACTGCTAGTAAAGCCTTCAACATAAATAATATTGGCACACTGGGTATCATCTAGTCCTCAGTACTGTTCTCTAAAAATAACTGTTTCAATTCTTAACTATTTCTTCTGATTTATATCTTCATAGATGTAAACACTATGTTCCATTATTTCTTAATTCTTTAGTTTTCTGTATAACTGCTCCTTTAGAGCAATGGAAAATTATGTTCTCTTTGCCATTATAGATCCTCCTTACACTTACTCCCCAATTCTCCAACCATATTAGCGCACAATTTTTGGTTAATTCTCATTTGTGCATATCTCCTGTTTCACATATTGTTGGGGATTTTGCTAGGTAGGACATATATCTAGAAGTACAATTACTAGTCAATATGTGATGCAGCTCTTCAACTATATTAGATAACATCAAATGTTTTCCTATTAAAAAAAATAAAATAAATAGGGACCAGAGAGATGGTACACAGTGGGCACTATGTATGGTTCTCTGAGCACTATCAGGTATGATTCCCTGAGCACAGAGCCAAGAGTAAGTTCTAAGCACCACAAGATGTGATCTAACCCCCCACCCTCACCCAAATCCAGATCCAAGCCCTCTACTCCCAAATTCAGAAACAAATATTAAAATTTAATTAATAAAATTAATTTTCACATGAAAAAAGCTACTCAAGTTAAAGTAAATTAATCAGACTAGATGAATTCTTTTCCAATAGCACTTTTTTTTTAATAAAAAGTAAATATGCAACTCCACTGAAGAATCCAGGCTCTAACCATTGTTAATACTTATTTATTTATTTTGGTTTTTGGGTCACACCTGGTGATGCTCAGGGGTTATTCCTGACTCTGCACTCAAAAATCACTCCTGGAATGCAAGGGGGATCGCATGAGATGCCCAGATTCAAACCACCATCTGTACTGAATCGGCTGCATGCAAGGCAAATGCCCTACTGCTGTGCTATCTCTCTGCCCACCCCCCCATTGTTAGTACTTACTTATAGTGGTCTAACTTATATTTGGATAACATTTAAATTAATCCAGAGCTCACTTACCACTAATGTGTAAGGTATTCTTTAAGGACCATAGGTGTAGTTCAGTCAAGCAGAAAGTCATCTGAAGAAATCTCTGTCCTGTTTAAAAATAATTAAAAAGAAGTCCAATTAATTATCTTCTACTGGTTTTTTTGGGGGGGACACACCCGATGGTGCTCAGGAGTTACTCCTGGCTCTGTGCTCAGAAATCACTCCTGGCTGGCACGGGGGACAATATGGGACGCTGGGATTCAAACCACTGACCATCCTGGATGGACTGCATGCAAGGCAAATGCCCTACTGCTGTTCTATCTCTCCAGTCTTGTCTTCTTTTATTAACAAAACCAAAAACCATGTGTCACTACTGATATTTGAGATGTGGCTCATTAGTATACATGCTGATTCATTCGAGTAATAAACTATCAAAAAGAAATCAATATATTTTTCTCATTTAATACTCATCACACTGAGTAAATAATAAGAAGAATGCATATATTTGGATTATCAATAACAAGTTTGCTTTTTAATTGTGAATATATTTAGAATAATTTAGTATTTAACTATTTTTAAAATACTTTAGAGAAACGTAAGTATTTATTAGTCATTACTAAGTTACAGACATATTATATGGTATATTTTTAATACACAAAAGTTAAAGTAAAATTTTCAAGGATTATATAGTAAGTAGCAGAAACATTTACTTACAAGTAAAAAGTGTGATCCTACAAACTGGGAGAAAATTGGTACCAGAGTGATAGCATAATGGGTAGGGCATTTGCATTGCATGCAGCCGACCCAAGTTCAATCCCCAGTATGCCATATGGTCTCCCAAACCTGCCAAGGGTAATTTCTCAGAACCAGGAGAATTCCCTAAGCGCTGCTGGGTGTGCCCCCCAAAAAGGGGGGGGGGGATATTTGTACACAACACATCAGCTTAGAGGTTGGCATCCAAAATATATAAAGCACTCATAAAGCTCAGTAGCAACAAAAAATCCCTTCAAAAAACGGGGAGAGTGAATGAAGACACTTCCATAGAGAGGACATGTGGATGACTAGATGATAGGAAAAAGTATTCATCATCACTCATCACTTATAGTCAGGAAAACACAAATTAAAATGATTTTTAAATATTAACTCACACTGGTGAGAATGGTACATATAAAAAGACTAGGAACAACCAGGATCTGTGGGAATATGGCAAGAAAGGAATCCTCATTTGATAGTTGTGGAAATGTTATACAATTCAGTCTCCATGGAAAAGACAAAGATAGTTATTCTAAAAAGAAAAAAAGTAGCTCCCAAATATTCCAGCTAATCCACTTCTTGACATCTATCCCAAAATATTTTTTTTAATTTAAACACCTTGATTACATACATGATTGTGTTTGGGTTTCAGTCATGTAAAGAACACCACCCATCACCAGTGCAACATTCCCATCACCAATGTCCCAAGTCTCCCTCCTCTCCACCCGACCCCCGCCTGTACTCTAAACAGACTTTCTACTTCCCTCATACATTCTCATTATTAGGACAGTTCAAAATGTAGTTATTTCTCTAACTAAACTCATCACTCTTTGTGGTGAGCTTCCTGAGGTGAGCTGGAACTTCCAGCTCTTTTCTCTTTTGTGTCTGAAAATTACTATTGCAAGAATGTCTTTCATTTTTCTTAAAACCCATAGATGAGTGAGTATCCCAAAATATTTTTAAAAAAAAGTAATTCAAAGAGATACATATATGCCTATGTTCACTAGTCAGAATATGGAAACAACCCAAATGTTCAATACCAGATAAATGAGAAAGAAGTTGTGATAGACAAAATAGGCTTTTATTAATGTTGTTAATTAGTTCCTCCTTATAAAAATGTAATTTAAAATTGGCATTTATTGGTTAAATTGTCTTGGGAATAAGTGGACTAAAAATTAAAGTTGATTCTGATAAATAAAGTTATGGTATATATAACCATGAAATGCTATGCAGTCAAAAGAAAACATACAGTAAGTGTACACTTGTGAAGGCATGGGTATTCGAACATTGTATGATGAAAATTCAATCATCAACAATTGTGTAACTGAATATCTCATGGTGAGTCAACCAAAAAAGAGAGAGAAAAGAAGGTGGAAAAGACAGTACAGCAAGTAGAGCACTTGCCTTGCATATGAATGAACAGGGTTCATTCCCTGGCACCCCATATTGTCCCCCAAATAAGCACTGCCAGGAGTAATTCATAAGTGCAGTGACAGGAATAACTCATGAGAACCATGAGGTATGGCCCAAAATGCAGAAAGAAAAAGAAATCTTGTAGTTCACTGTAATTTAAATGGAGCTGGAGTGTATCATGTCAACTGATAAAAGCCAGAGGAAAAAGACAAATACCAGGTGATTCCACTCATATGTAGTATACTGAGAAACAAAAGAGGGTCAATATAAGATTTAATTATAGCAAGGCCTTGGTCTTGGATTACAAAAGGTATAATACCAAGAATGGGGTAGCAGGGAAAAGCAGAATAAAGAGGTGGATTGGTAGTAACATAAGGAAAAAATGCCCATCATCAGATAATGGAATAAGAACAATATTGTACATATACTCATATTACATTATTATTTTACTACTAAAAAAGATGAAATTGTGCTTTGGGACAAATATGGATAGAATTTGCAGTGAAAAAATAAAGAAGAGATAACTACTAAATGATTATACTCATATGTGAGATATAAATTGCTAAGCTAACAAGCTGTTTACAAAACCAACCCCTACATCCTGAAATTTATAGTGGTGTCCAAAGGAAAAAGGCAGGGGTCTTCTGGAGGTAAGACAGCACTGAAATGGTGGTAAGAATAATGACAATTACACATATTCATAAGTATGAGGCTATGTGGTTTTATTTATGTTCTTTGTTTTTTAACTTTTCATTTTGATTTTTGGGTCAGAATCAGCATTTTTTGGAGATTATTTCTGGATTCTCCTGTGCTTAAGTGTTATTCCCAGCGTACAAGGGGAAACCATATGATGCAGGGCTCAAACTTGCTTCCCACATGCAAAACATTCATTCAGCCTGGTAAGCTATCTCTCTAGCCCAAAAGCATAAACAAAATCCTCTAAAGTTCCAATAATACTATAAACCAATGTTAAGTAGATGAAAAAAATTAAAATATTTTGAAATAGTATCATGATTATAATACTTCTATAATGTGGAAACTGAGGTACAGGGAGGGTCACACAGTCAGCAGATAATGCAGGACAGCCTTGAATTTAAGCACCATAGCCTCCTAAATGTGGTCTTGCAACTATAACATTCTATTAAGTTAGAGTTAGACAATACAACAGTGAATATGAGGAGTTTGGGTAAAAGAGTGGCATGTCCAAGGATGGTGAAAAGTCAAGATGCATTGTGGGAAGTGATAGAAAAATAGTTACAAAGGGTTGCAAGGCAGTAGGCTATAATAACAGCAACAAAAAATGATAGATTGAAATGTACATTTTAACTTGTTCCTAAGCAACTTAAAAGATTAGATGATCTTACTGGTCTTCAGTAAGAAGCTTGCCAATATAGGAGCGGGTGGTGTGGATAGGATAGGACAGACAACACTTCCTACAATGGGAGAAGATAGTGATTCCTTGAGAGGAAGAATGCTGAAAGGTGGTGAAGTGTTACACATAAAATTCTATCAGTAACAGTAGTGTGAGTCACAGTGCCAAAGTTATTAAAAAAAAAAGTGGAGCTGGAGTAATATCACAGAAGATAGGGCATTTTCCTTGCATGCGGCCCCCTTGGGCTCAATCCCAGGCATCCAATATGGTCCCCAAAGCCTGTCAGAAATAATTTCTGAGTGCAGAGCCAGGAGCAATCCCTGAGTGCAACTGGGTGTGACCCAAAAAAAAAAAAATAAAGAACAACAAAAGTGACTTTCATAGAGAAAAGGATGGTGAATGAGACATTAGTGAAGGAAAGTAGACCATTAATACATCAAAAATACAATCATGAAAAATCCTATTAATCGTGGTGACTAATTAAAAAATTAATCATTTTTAAATGATTAGAGATGAAGGACAGTAGAAATAGCTCAGAGGGCCAAGCACATGCAAAAACCCCAGGTTTGCTCTTCAGCACATGGTACCTTGAGTTCCACGACTGACCGTGGAGCAGACTGGGAGTAGCCCCTCACTCAACACTGCTAGGCATGGCCTCAAAGTAAAAACAAAAATATCTTATCAAAACTAGTTACCATTATAATCAGAGGTTTGGGAGTAAGATAGCTTTGTGGACTGGAGTCTTATAAAAAAAAAAGGCACAAAGTTTATCATCAGCAGGCATAAAAATATGAAGTTATTAGCCCAATTATAAAATTCAACTGAGTATTAAGTTTCAGTGTTTCACTATGGAAATTACTCTATGTAGCTGTCATTACTAAAAGTATTTCAGAAATTAAGTTCTCTGAAATTGCTTTCATTTGGTTTGAGGCTTATATTAGAAGATTTAAAGTAGTAATTTTTTTAAATGAATACATTTATTATTTCATACTATGTAACAAGTAAATGGTATCTCTCCTATCTTCACTGCAGTACAATACAATAGCTAGAATCTGGAAACAAGCCAAATGCCCGAGAACAGATGTGTGGCTAAAGAAATTGTGGTACATCTACACAGTGGAATACTATGAAGCTGTTAGGATAAATGAAATCATGAAATTTGCTTGTACATGGATGGATATGGTGATTATTATGCTGAGGGAAATGAGTCAGTAGGAGAGGTATAGACATAGAATAATCTCACTCATTTATAAAATATAAGAAACATAGAAGATAGTTTGTTAATAATATCAGAGACAATAGAGAAGAGGGCCAAGAGGATCAGTCCATGGTAGGAATCCTGCTTAAAAGAGTAGAGCAGTGCAAATAGGGTAGAGAAGGGACCACTTTGACAATGACAGTTGGAACTGATCACTCTAAACAATAACAGGGTGTTGAACAGAGATATTGTGATATTCACAGTACCCCTCCATTAACAACAGTAAATCCACGATGTCCAAAAAGAAAAATAAAGAAGGGGGGGGGAGAGAGAGAGAGGGAGAGAGAGAGAGAGAGAGAGAGAGAGAGAGAGAGAGAGAGAGAGAGAGAGAGAGAGAGAGAGAGGTGAAATTCAAGGGTTCAAGGGGTAGGTGGGAGGAAAACCAGGGACATTGGTGCTGAGAAATTTTCACAGGCTAAAGGTGTTGTACATCATAAAACTGAAAATCATGAACATCTTTGTAATCACTGTGCTTAAATTAAAGGAAAAAATAAGTAAAGGGGTGTCTGGATAGTTTGAGGAGGGAAATGCGAAGTCTTAGACCCTTCTTTACATTTGGAAATAATGGGGAATTCTGAAAACATATAGTGCAGTCTATGATCTGATCTGATCTTTCACGTCAGCAATCAAAGATTTCTATCTGGTTCCGAAGGAATTAGGAAGACCAAGAAAAATTTACAAGTTATTTTTCAAAATGCTCTCATAAACAAACAACCCTACTTTAGTTACACACTAAAGGGTATAGAAAACAAAGGGAAGAGAGACATCTACTTTATAAGAGACCATAGACTTCCACAGCCCAGAAAAAAGTAAGTAGAATGGACAGTCCTTTAGATTAAAGTATTCTGTGAAAGTAATATATTCAGAGATAATAGGGTGTCTGTACCTAGCAAAATACTCATATAGAATGAGTAAATAGTTCACTCAAGTTACCTTGAGAAATCACATCAAAAAGTTTGATAAAGCAGGTTTAGCAAGCAATGAGTACCACGAGAAAAAATATTACTAAGAAATATTACTAAAATTATTACTAAAATATTACATTGATTTATGAGCATGTGATAACTTCAGACTATTCCCAAAATTATGTGTAACTGCAAATGAGGTGTTGGGAGACAGAGATAGCTCAATAGACTGAGTACATGTTTTTTTTGTTATTAAATAATTTCTTTAAACACCATGAATACAAATGTAATTGTAGTTGGGTTTCAGTCATAACAAGAACACCCCCCTTGCTTTTTAGGTGGGAGACCAGGGTTCTATCCCCAATATTGAGTGGTTCCCAAGCATGGTTGTCCCAGGACCAACCAAGGACACAAAGCTGGAAATAGCCCCTTCGCCAGCACTACAAGGTTGATCAAAAAAAAAAAAAAAGGCAAAGCAAATAAAAACAGAAAAAAAGAGGCTTTGTAAAGGTTGTGTTATCTTAGTACTCAGCATAAGAGATGTGGGTTATTAATCTCTTCCCTGTAATTTCAAATAGCTATTAATAAAACATTTATAATGAAAAAGAAGGGGGCAGAGAGATAGCACAACAGTAAGGCATTTGACTTGCATGTGTCCGATCTGGGATGGACCTGGTTCGATTCCTGGCATCCCATATGGTCCCCTGAGCTTGCCAGGAGCAATTTCTGAACACAGAGCCAGGAGTAAACCCTGATCATCACCTCCGGGTGTGAACCAAAAACCAATCAATTAATAAATAAATAAAACTGCTTTAAAAAATAAAAATAAAAAATGGAAAAAGAACTGGGCTGAACAGGAGCGATTTCTGAGTGCATAGCCAGAAGTAATCCCTGAACATCAGTGTGTGTGCCCCCACCCAAAATAAAGAACTGGGCTGAAAAGACAGCTCAACTGGCTGAGTGCATATTCATGACAGAAACAAAGGTTTCTGCATGGTCCCCTATATCTCTGTAGGAGTGAGCCTCAAAGACAGAATCTGCAGTAGTACTGTAACAAATCCTGGTATATCCTCAAAATAAAAATGAAAAAGATAGAGTAAATAATCTGTAATAGGATAAATAAGTAATAGGATAAATAAATAAATATATAATAGGATTTCATAATTAGATGTGCATTATGATGGGGTACAAATCTACATTCTTTTCAGTCCACAATATATCTTCTCATCTATACACTATAAAGTTTAAAACAACAACAACAATAACAACAAAGTCTATTAAATACCTCGCATCTTACTCAAGAAAACCTCCAGTTTAAAAGAATGTTGGTAATTTCCTTGTTTAAAAAAATCTGCCTGAAGAAGTAGTCAAGACTGAGCTTGTATTATTCAAGCACTGTATTAGTACAAAGATAGCTGTTTTGAAGAAGGAAAGAGAAGATTTCATAAGAATGCTGGATTCTGCATTGTGGAAGACAGCGAGAATAAGTATTAAAAAGGTAAATACTAGAGTATCTAACACAGTATTCTGAAAATGCTGCCTGCCTCTCTCAGTATTCTACTCTGGGAATAAAATCCAAAGCATATAACTTAAAACTATACATAAAAAATTTATAAGGCCAGAGCAATAGCACAGCAGGTAGAGTGTTTGCCTTGCACATGGCTGACCAAGGTTTGATCCCCAGTATCCCATATGATCCCCCGAGCCTGCCAGGAGCAATTTCTGAGCACAGAGCCATGAGTAACCCTAAGCATCACTGGGTGTGCCCCCAAAGCAAAAATAAATAAAAATAAATTCTGGATGAATGAGAAAACTACAGGTACTTATTACTGAATATTAAGAAACAGAATTATCCAAATGAAAGCAAAATGTGGGGTACTGAGCAAACAAAAAATTTTATTTTTTCATTTATTTTAAATATCTTTACAACTTTAAGAATTTTATACTTTTATAAAAATAGCTGCTGGTAGTCTCAGAAGACCATTGTGAGTTTATACTTCCATATTCCATAAAAGAAAATGAAGCACAATTCAAATTGACTTCAATTTAAATGATCTCTTATAAGAAGGTAAAGTCTAAGTCCAAATTTTGAGGACAGAGAAATGAAAGGATCATAGAAAACACTCCTTGATTTATGCCTACAACTTCAAAGGTTTAAAAACTTTCCTCTAAAACAAATTACATTATATTAAATTTGGAATTAAGGATAACTATTGGGGCTGGAGAGATAGCATGGAGGTAAGGAAGGTGGTTCGAGTCCCGGCATCCCATATGGTCCCCTGTCCCTGCCAGGAGTGATTTCTGAGCATAGAGCCTGGAGTAACCCCTGAGCACTGCCAGGTTTGACCCAACCGCCCAAAAAAATAATTCTTAAATTATTAAAGTATTTTCTTCAATAATTATACTTTATTATTATTATTAGCTGTAAATTCAATTTTAGGGAAACAATATTCAAAACACAAAGAGCTGCACTGAAGTACTATGACTTGTACTTCCGATAAAAATTTTTAAGATTAAAACTATATTTTAGAGGCAAAAATTACCAGCCACTAAATAAATCTGCAAAATTACTTGTCTCTTCGTGAGGTAGCTAAGTATGGAGTTCACTAGTTTCTGAAGTCAGCTATTTTGACTGCTTTGTGGACAGGCTTCAGGGCAAATAAAACCCTAATGTAATACATGATGGGGAAGAAAGAATTAACAAAAGACACAGCTGTAGTTTAAAAAGATAAATGATACTGTGGCGCCAACGAGACATTTAAAATGAATGTGTTTTAGCAAAAATATCTCAAAAGAGCCTAAGGAAATCTTTCTTGGGGATCAACTTTAAATATTCTTACTGTTTATTATAAAAGGACTTTCTGAGGTATACCTATTCAACAATTCAAAATATATAAAAGTAAAGATATTAAACAGCACAAATTTAAGATAAATCACAGGTTTATCATATTAGATGTTCCAGTCATCATGAGATAATTTTCAAGTAGCATAATGGTATTTTCCCAATATATTGTCTCAATGACACTGAAGCCAAGGGCATCTTCAAAAATGAATCATCACTGTCCAAGCAAGTGGAAGCAAAGATAAACAAATGGGACTACTTTAAACTGAGAAGCTTCTGCACTTCAAAGGAAACAGTGACTAGGATACAAAAACTACCCACAGAATGAGAGAAATTATTCATCCAGTACCCATCTCATAAGGAGTAAATATCTAAGATATTTAGAATTTAGCAAGAGAAATACATCTAACCTCACCCAAAAATGCGGAGAACAAATGAACAGACATTTTCTCAAAGAGGAAGTACAGATGGCCAAAAAGCACATGAAAAAAATGCTCCACATCACTAACCATCAGGGAGATGCAAATTAAAACAAGAGATACTATATCACACCACAGAGACTGGTACATGTCACAAAGAACAAGAACAACCAGTGCTAGTGCTGATGTGGGAAGAAAAGAATTCTCATTCACTGGTGGTGGGAATGTAGACTGGTCCAGCCTTGTTGGAAAAACAATATGAATATTCCTAAAAAAAAAAAAAAAAAACCCTAGAAGTTGAGCTTACATCTGATCTAGCAATACCACTCCTAGGGATATACCCTAGGAACCCAAAAACACCTTGCAGAAAAACCTTCTGCATTCCTATGTTTTCACAGCACTATTTACAACAGCTAGAATCTGGAAATAACCCAAGTGCCCAAGAACAGATGAATGGCTAATGAAACTGTAGTACATCTACACAATGGAATACTATGCAGCTGTTAGAAAAATGAAGTCATTAAATTTGCTTATATATGGATGGATATGAAGATTATTATACTGAGTACAATGAGTCAGAGGAGAGGTACAGACATAGAATAATCTCATTCATTTATGGAATATAAGAAAAATAAGATAGTATAATAATAATATACAGAGACAAGAGAGACAATTGCCAGGAGGATCAGTCCATGATAGAAAGCTTATCACAAAGAACAATGAGTGCAGTTAGGACAGAGAAGGGACCACTGATAGAAGGGACCAACGATAGTTAGAACGGATCGCTCTGGACAAGAACTGGATGCTGAAAGGGGATAAAGTGATATGAATGGTGCCCCTTCAGAAACAATATTGCAAACTACAGTGTCAAGAAGAAAAGAGAGGGAAAGAGGCAGGCGGGAGAATAGGTGGAAGGGAAACTGGAGACAGGAAGCATTCACTGGTGAAGGGGATGTAAATTCTTTGACAGAAACTCAATCATGAACAATTTTGTAACCGCAGTGCTTAAAGTAATTATTTAAAAATGCTTTTAAAAGTAGAAGCCATTCGAGAAGTCTTTCCTGTTGAGAGATAAAAAAGAAGATCTATATGTAAAAATCTAAGTTAGCCAGACATCTCTGGGATGCTTTGGAGTTAGGATGGACAACATCCCCACATGCTTCTCTACTTCCAGAATTCCTGGAATCCATGCCAATGATCCAGAATTACTACCATATGCACTCAGAAGCCCAGCTCCACAGATTATCCAAGTCCTGGACCACGCAGCCACATAAGCAGGTTCGCAACACTCACAGAGCTTTAACTGACATTCTGGTGGAAATACAAAAAATTAAATGTATAATTTATTTATTTATTTATTTACTTTTTGACTTCTGGGCCTCACCCAGTGATGCTCAGGGGTTACTGCTGGCTATGTGCTCAGAAATCGCTCCTGACTTGGGGACCATATGGGATACCAAGGATTGAACCCAGGTCTGTCCTGGGTCAGCCACATGCAAGGCAAATGCCCTACTGCTGTGCTATTGCTCAGGTCCCATAGGTGTATAATTTAATAAATGTCATATAAGCTGAGCAAACAAAGACAATAGAATGCTCAACTAGTGCTCACGTAAGCAGCACATATACTAAAACTGGAATGATACAGAGAAGATTAGCTTGGCCCCTGCACAAGGATGACATGCAAAATGCTCAATTAGCAATGAATATTTTAGAAAACCTTCAGATAGTGACATAATGACCCCACTGTAAGATATAACAAATTTCAAGAATATTCCTAATCAAGTTTTCTTCAGTAATTCATATCATTTATTTTTAACAAGCAATATTAAGTAAATTGTTTATACCTGCCAAGGGGTAGGCTTTGGGGAGTTCAAGAAACCTGAGATAATGGTGGAGGGAATTTTACACTGGTTGTGGGACTGGTGTTAAAACATTGAATGCCAGGATAACTATATTGTGAGAAACTCTGTAAATTACAACATTTAAAATAAAAAAAAATTAAGTGGAAACAATCTGTATTGGTAGGGATATGGTGAAAAGAAATTATCATTTTGGTGGGACTGTTATCTGGTTAAACCCCTATGGAGAATTCTCAGTAAACTCAGAACTGAGCTGCCATAAGACCCAGCAAATTCACTCTTGGGTATCTATCCCCAGTACAGAAAATATTCCTTCAAAAGAACGTATGCATACCATATTCATCACAGTGCTAAGTACTAAGTACAATACCTAAGAGTTGGAATCAACTTATATGTCCAACAACAGATGAGCAGAAAATGAAGATATAGAAACTTATAAGCAATAGAATAGGACATAGCTGTAAGGAATAATTCAGTCATGAAATTCACTGCAACCTAGATGGAATTGGAAGATATTATATTAAATGAAGTAAGCTATAAAAAATAAATATAGGAAAATACAAAATATCACTTATATGTACTATGTAGAATAACTACAAAAGGGAATGAAATTATTTAAATGCAGATTATTCAGAACACTCTTGACCCCAGAGTATAGTGAGAAGGAAATAAATAGAGTGGAGGAGGATAAAGACAGATATGAAATGGAGGACAGGGGTTAGGGGATTTAAGTACATTGTGTTAAAAAGGACAGAACATGGGGGCCAGGTTGATAGCACAGTGAGCATTTGCATTAAACATGGCCAACCCAGGTTCAATCCCCAACATCCTATAGGGTCCACCACAACCTGCCAGTAATAATTTTTGAGTGCAGAGCACCACTAGGTGTAGCTCAAAAACAGACAAACAGAAAGGACAGAACTAAATATTCAAATCACGGATTCAACAACACTGAAATCATGAGACCCAAATTTTAACAACCAAACTTGAGAAGGTGCCTATTAAGGCAGATTAGAGTAGGGAAGAGAGGTGGGGAATGGGAGAGATTCTAAGAACACTGATAAAGGGAGATTGACACTGGTGGTGAGAAAGGTGCTGAAATGATATGTCTAAAACTCAACTATGAATAACTTTGTAAATCACAATGCTTTAAACTTTTTTTTTTTTTTGTTTTTGGGCCACACCCGGCGTTGCTCAGGGGTTACTCCTGGCTGTCTGCTCAGAAATAGCTCCTGGCAGGCACGGGGGACCATATGAGACACCGGGATTCGAACCAACCACCTTTGGTTCTGGATCGGCTGCTTGCAAGGCAAACGCCGCTGTGCTATCTCTCCGGGCCCGCTTTAAACTTTTTTAAAGAAAATCATTTTCTTTTGTAAATGTCCAAGTTAGCCAGAAAGATGCCAGATTTATTTAAGGAATGATAAGCAATTGGCTTGGTATACAAATAGAGAAATTAGAACCAAACTAAGGAAACCAGTAAAAGTCAAACTTGGGTAATAGGATATGGTTCCACTAAACAGACTGGCCTCCATTATGTGCCAAGTAAAAGATGCTTTCTATACATAATGACTGCCTCAGTTACTCAACGCATAAATCTTGATCCTCCATTTTCGGAGCTACTCCAAACTCGTTATACTTTAGTCTTGCCACTCAATTTGTAACTCTGGCTTTTCCTTTCTTAGACTGCTAACTCAACTTCTTTATTCAAAGTGCTTGTAATACTATTTATCTCTTCTTTGGTAACTGAAATAACACGGTTTACAATAATATTAATACTTGTGTATTAGGCATGCAATATCTCCATAGTCACCCTCCACCAAAGTGTCAGTGTCCTCTAACCAATATCCTTATGTCCTTATTTGACCTACCCAGCCTCTCCTAGCCTTTTCTCACATGCTTGGTAAATGCAGTTTTGATCAGACTTAAACTGGGATTGTTTTTACTTATTATATTCAATTCTCTTGGGATTTTTGCTTCTTTGGTGGGGGGGGGGGGAGAAAGGAGAGCAAGAGACCTCTCAGCAGTATGAAGTCCAAAGGCCAACTGGGACATGACCAACTGGGACTGACTAAAAATGTGGTTCTACTTGGGTCCTACATTGCAAGACCAAACAAGGCTATCTTGATAGTGTTTGAGTCCCTCCAAGACTATCCCAAGCAGTGCTGAGATATGGTATGAGGATATGATTAATGCTGAGAATGTAACTAGGTTCTCCAGCCTGGAATCTTAATTCCTTCTACTATCTCCTAGGCTCTTCCTTTGTTTCTTTATATTCATTACACATAGATATGAGACCATTTGGTATTTATCTTTCACTTTCTGACTTATTTTTACTTACCACAACACTCTGTCATTCAAGCTGTAGAAAATGCAATACTTAATCTTTATTATATATGTGTAATAATCCATAATATACATAAATCATGATTTCTTTAGCTACCCCTCTATAGTTGGGCACTTGAGTTGTTTCTAGATTTTGACTATTGTAAGAAACACTGCAATAAACATAGGTTTGCATTTATCTTTTGAATCAAGTTATTTTTCATTCTGTGATAAGACACCAAGAAGAGGAACTAGTGAATCATAATCTAGTTCTACTTTCACTTTTTTTTTTGAGAACTCCATACTACTTTTTCTTAGATTAATGAGTCAAAATACATTACCACAAACAGTGAATGATGGTTCCTTTACATCACAACCTCACAAACACTGTTTCTGAACTTTTTTTTTTTGTATAGTCTGTTCTCACTAGTGTCAGGTATTCTCTTACTTTCACTTTGATTTGTGCTTCCCCAATAATTAGTGATAACCATTTTTCACATAAGTGTCTAGCTATTCTTTAATTTTGGGTTGAGGGGGTCACAAATGGTGGGACTCAAGGCTAATTGAGTACCCTGGAGAACATGCGGTGTTAAGAATAGAATTCTGGACTCTCAAATGCAAAGCATGCCCTTTATATATATATCCCTTTAAACTATATATACCCAAACTTCAGCAGTTTGTATTTTATGACAATAAGGTAGTCTGTTTTGCTTTGTTTTGGGAGAGGCAGGAGTTGGTGGAGGGGATCTTATTAGAAGTTTCCAGAAGGATCATTGATTCCATCAAGTGCATCTTGTCTAATCAGCCAGAACAAGAGCCTGATGTTGTGATGCTGCTCGGGCCTTGTGGTACAGGAGGTACTGGGGCCATCCTAGCAGTGGTTCTCAGTACTTGGAGGTACTTTGGGGATATGTGGTAGCTGAAACAGAACCTGGGTTGGGTCTATAGTAGCATATGTACTTTCTGCAGCATTATCTTCTGGCCCCTATTTTGGTGAGTTTTTTGAGTGATTTGTAAGTACTAGATTTGTCAGCTGCATAGTTTAAAAATAGTTTTTCCAATTTAGTAAAGTGTCTTTTATTTTAGCCATAGTTTCTTCTACTGGGCAGAGAATCTTTTCGTTTGATATAGTTTTAGTCATTGTTTTTATTTTGACAGTGAAATAAATTAAAAACACCTCCAAAGTTAGGATCATGGAGAATTCTGCTTACATTTTCTTTTATGTATTTTATGGATTCATGTCTAGCATAACGGTGCTTAATTCCTTTTGAACCAACTTTTGTTTATAGTGTGAGGTGCTATTCTAGTTTTCTGATTCCTTTTTGTTTCTCAAACTTTTCTCTTCCTGTATTATCCTAGTTTCTAGAGCAAAACGTAAATTGAAAAGTATATAGAAACATGTTACAGTAGAAGAGGAGCTAGTTTTGATATATCAACTTACAGAATCTTAGCAACAAAAGGGACTTAAAGCATAATGGTTGATGCAGGTTGAAATGTCTAAATTTTAAGTGAAATTTTAAAAGGGTGGCCTGAATATATAAAAGTTCTTTTGGGGCTTTCTAAATAGAAAGAAAAATTAAATGAATAAAATCCCAGAAAAAATAATAAAGTCTAGGCTATATAGTTTAGTCTTTCTCTCTCTAAAAAGGATAATTAAATTAAGACAATAAAACCCAAAGAAATCCATATATGGGAAATTGTATGTATTTTTAAGTAGTGAATTACTGATCAACTTGTTTCTGGATTTTAATGTAGAGAATGATCTTAATGTGTTTTAACAAGAATATTTTATCAAGGACCTAAAGATTAAATATTTTAAAGTGTGATTCCATTGCTCTGAATCCTGGGCTCTGAGCCAAAATAATGTCTTAATTCTAATCCTGCTGTGACAAACTTACCCCAAATCATTTAACCTCCATGCCTCAATTTCCCCAATTGAAAAAATAGGGATAATGATATTGACCTACATTTGTTAAGGATTAATTAATGCTGTATAATGCTTTGAAGATGAAAAGTTCTGAGCTTTAATAGTGGGTATTACATAACTAATTGCTATAATACTGAAATCTTTATCCTTTGATTTTATTCAAACAAGTTACCAAACAATATTCTTGTTCCCTCACTGACATTTACCTTCAAATCATCATTAAATTATCACTTTAAATAGAAGTATATCTTTTCTATATTATACCAAAAGTGTTATCTCACATCATGTAAAAATGTAGATCAGTTTAGAAGTTTACAACACCTTCCAATCTAAATCTCAAATGAAGTATTCACAATATATATTTTTTGATAATAAGTATTCCATAGTCTACAAGATGTTTTAGTTTATCACATTTAAATTTAATAAGTAACACTAAACAAAAAGCAGAAGAAAATTATATATTACTTTATTTTTAAAATCAGCTACAGAACTAAAAAATAAAATGAAAATTTTTGTTCTAATAGTCCATAGCTACTCTTTTGGGACTTTAAAATTATGATAGCAATTGCATATTTTTAATTAATATTTTTTATTTAACCACCTTGGTTACAAATATGATTGTGGTTGCATATTATTTTTAAATGCAAACAATACAAAGTATTTGATATTCAATAAGCATTCTCCTCCCAACTGACTTTACTGTGCTTTTTATCAAGAGCACAGCATGCACATGACCTTCCAAACGCTCCTGATATATTTATAGTATGTCCACACTCAGGCTTGTTCTGTACTTTTGTCAAGATTTTGCTACGGGGGCCGGCGCGGTGGCGCTTGAGGTAAGGTGTCTGCCTTGCCAGCGCAAACCTAGCACAAACCGAACTGCGGTTCGATCCCCTGGTGTCCCATATGGTCCCCCAAGCCAGGAGCGACTTCTGAGTGCATAGCCAGGAGTAATCCCTGAGCGCCACAGGGTGTGGCCCAAAAACAAACAAAAAAAAAGATTTTGCTATGTATATACAATTTGTTTTTTCCTGTCCACACCATACAATTATTCTGTTAGCATATATAAATTTATCTCATTACTTTTGAATAATTTCAAGATGTTCCATTGTATAGTGATTATAATTTACTTCACCATTTTTTATTTGCTTTTTGGGGGGCTATACCTGGCAGCGCTCAGGGGTTATCCCTGGCTCTGAACTCAAAAATCACTCCTGGCAGGCTTGGGAGACCATATCGAATGCCAGGACAAGGCAAATGCCCTACCTTCTGTGCTATCTCTCTGGCCTTAAACCATTCTTTTACTAAAATAAAATTCCTGGAGGGAAGGGGTTTACAAACAATATCACCATAACATTTATATATGCAAACCTAACATCAGGTATGTTAAAATGGTTCCAAGATGTCTGGGCCAATTTAGTTTATTCACCAATAATATGATTTTCCTATTCACTATATCCTCAGTAACATGAAATATTATCAAAGTTTTTAATTTTTGAAAATATCACAAGTAAATTAATTTTAATTTTATATTTCTATTCATTAAAGAAATCAAACATCTCTTTATGTATAACAACTTTGTTTCTTCTAAATTTCCTGTTCTTATCTAATGTCCTTCTTGTATTGAGTTCTATCTGTCTGTCTTTATATGTAGACAACATTAAGTTTTTTATACATTAGATCTATTTAGTCCTTAATTTTTTATTAATTTTATACATAAATAAGATAATGTAGCATTACTTTTTTTAATTGGACAGAACATTAGAGAAATTTCTATGAACTCAATTCAGCTAGTGAGTGCAGTGCAAAGCTTCAATAGTTAAAGGATGCTTCTCTTCTGAGGTTTAAATAATGGTCACCTGATGCTATTTCTAGAAGAAGCAGAAGACATCTGACTGCTAAATACCAAGAAAACATGAAAACCATTATTATTAAAAGGTGTTATACCTAGAAAGGAAACAAATTCCTTTCCTATTTCCAACACAAATTGTAGAAAAGTTCTTCATAAATCCTTTAGAATGCTTAATTTGGAAAATATTTCTGTAGGCAATGTTCAAAATTTTTAATCACTTAGTTAAATAGACCTAGTCAATTTAACAATTTCCATACTATAAGAAGTTTTGACACTTAGGTATTTATAAATGGCTTCTGCTTGTGGCATGCTTCCTCTTATTTCGACTCATTCCAAGTAACAAATTTAATTTCATTAATATTTAAAGATCAGTGTTGACCTTTGCATACTCATTTTGTAGAATCCTATTAATACAAACATCTTGTTTGCTAACGCTCACTTTAAATATTTTGCCACACACAGTTTCTCATTATTCCAGAGATTTGCTTCTAATTGAAGTCCATTTTCCCCTATGACCTTGCATATTCATTTACATTTTATATCTGTTTTCTGGGGTCATGGGAACAGAAATATATACATAAGAAATAATCTTTGCTCACCACCACTTCCAATACATGTATTCATCCATCTTTCTTGTCTTCAAAACAGAAACAAAAATATAGAAACGACATGCTTCTTTTCATGACTTAGTTCAACTTATAACAAAAAGACAAAGAAAATTAAAATGTTGCCACTGTGATCAAGACAACTATTTTTAGATAATCATTCCATAAACATAGTTTTATGGTAGATTTAAATAGAAAGAAAGGCAACTTTTAAAGAGAAAATAAACTGAATTTTAGGAGAAATTTCTAAAGAACTGAATTAGTCAAGAGAACAATGAAATACTCTTATCTAAACCAATGTTTAACTGCAGAAATAATTTGTCAATTTACTGTTTTAAAAAGAAAATAGATCAAAGACAGTTGTAAAGTGAGCAAGAATTTTAAAGAGAGAGAAAGAGAAAGATCATTTCTCTCCAGATAGGAAAGACAGTGAAAATTTTTGAAGTGGCCTGCAGCTATACTAACCTTGTCAGATTTCAGTTGTCAACACTTTGATGACAGATTACCAACCTCTCCTCTAAATAGCAAACCCTAGTAACTGTTGAAAGAAATAGCCTCTTATAAAAAGCAGAATATCTCATGAAATTTGATAGCTATATACTTTAAATTTTTTAAGAAATCTGTAAAAAAAAATATTTCTATAGTTTATTCAAAACTTAAAAACTAAAAAAATCCTTCCCTATGTGAAAGTTAAAACATTTTAAAGTATTTACTAAATCCACTTCATATTCATTCTTCAATCTTTATAGTAAGCTTTTAAAGACCTACTAAATTGCACATGTATTTAAGTACATATATATTGCATAAGTGCACATAAAAGTATTTTGCAAGAAATACTTTCCTGAAGGAGTTAATTTGCTTCCTCCTACTCCACCCCACAAATAAACTATGATAGACTCTACATCTCTTAATTTACAGATATAGGAACTGAGATTTAGGTAAAAAAAAATTTAATAAATTTCTTAAAAAATGATAAAGACAAAAATTTTAATCCACAATTTACCTATATAATACTCTTCTACTCTATGTATGTGGCTCTGTTTCTGTTTCTGCCTCTGCCTAAATTGTGCTAAATAGAATCTTTTAGTTAAGCTTCTGTTGAAGCACCTGAAACAGGTGTCAGTTTAAACATATAATTAACTCATGGTGACAGATATAGATGAAAGCGGTTTTTTTGGTCAAATTTATTTTGCTTAAAAATTTTTATAGAAGGTTTTCCTTTTAAATTACTATATCAAACAGATTTATTTTTATTTTGATTACACATTTGTTTGTGGATCTTAAATTCTCAGTCTCAATGATCTATTCTTAATAAAATGTAAATAATATCTAAGTAATTGTCCTTATTTTTTTTAAGAATTCTGTAGTTATGCTCTTATATTGTGATTAGATCTCCCTTCATATTCTTTTTTGATGGCTCATTTTAACTTTTACAAATGGTCTGTCATAGTATTATAACTTATACAATACTTTATTATTTTTAATCATAAAAGCAGAGCCAAAGTAGATAACTAGTAAAGTACTATCTGTTTTGTTGAAATAAAGTCTGTGAACAACCACCAAGTTCCTCTTCCAATAACTCGATTGCTCCTTAATATATTTAACAGATATACATCATCAGAACTTAAAATGCTAATAATTTTCTAATTTAGCAGAAATTGTTACCTGATACTTTTAATTAATAAATGAAAACAAGCTTCTAGATTATGAGTTAGTGCCCCTCAAAATAAAGAATTTTAAAAAGCTTCCTAAGCATTTATAATTTAAACGTTATTCAATAGTGTTAGATTTTTTTTCTTTTATTATAATTTTGGGCCACACCCAGCAGCATTCAGGGTTTACTCCTGGTAAAGCTTAGGGCAGCATATTGCACGTCAGAGACCAAACCCAGGGCAGCCGCATGCAATGCTTGTGCCCTACCCACTATGTTATTTTCACCCTCACACAGAGCAGTTCTTAGTGAATCCTCCTGGCACAATGCTCAGCGGTCAACCTCAGCAGAACTCATAGGACAAAACAATGCTACAGACTGAACCTGGGTCTCCAGCATACATAAAAAAATTGCACTTGGCCCATTGAACTATAGCAGTCTTCAGTAACAACAGTTTTTTTTTTTTACGCCTGTATATTCAATAACCTTAACAGTCTCATTTTATAAATACCAAAAGAAATACTATTCTGATTAGTTTAGCACTATGTATCATTTCTAATTATTTTTAGTTTGTTTTAGCCTATATTTTGCAAACCAGGTACTAAGTGCCATCTGTGTGCCAGGCACTGTGCTAGGCATTCAGGATTTGAAAGGAAAAAAAAAATCAAGCACTTGCAACCCAAAGAGGACATAAGTTAGTTGAAGATGGGGATTAGTAAGAAAATTATTGAGTGCATCAGTCGATGACAAATAAAACAAAATTGTATACCAGAAGAGAAAGTATAGATAAGAAGTTATTAAGCCTTGCACAATATCAATTACAATAAAAATAGAATTTTGTATGTTTGATTTTTGGGCCACACCTGGCAGAACTCGGGTTATTCCTGGTTTTGCATTTAAGTAATCACACCTGATGGTTTAGGATCCATATGAGATCCTGGGGAGCGAACCTGGATTGACCACATGCAAGGCAAAGCCTAACCCACTACTATTCCTCTGGCACCAAAATAGAAAGTACATGTGTATTTTCAGATCCTCATATCTCTTCAAAGGAAATACTTATAAAATGGTTTAGTCAAACAAAACATGTTTCTTCAATTCTAAAATCATACTAATTCATATTTGACAGTTTTTTAGAATTTATGCGCTTTTTTTTGGTCTAGTTTCAAGCATCAAACTTAGGGACTCAGACATACAAGTCACATACTCTCCAACTGATCTACACCTCAGACGTCAAATTTACGTATCTTATACAAATATGCACATTTGATGTTACTTTTTTGTTAGAATTTTATGTCAAGAGCACTTATTGACTTAATCAAGAATAAACTATAATAAAGAAAAATAGTTCACATATTTATATGTCTGGCTGATATTTTTTGGTAGTACAAACAGCTTTCAACGCCTAAACAATAGACACAGAATCCTGCAAAAAGGACCATTCAATTAATAATAGAAGATTTTTGCATGTATAATCACATTTATTCCCATTCAACCCACACTACAATGACTATAAAGTAATAAACAAGAGACACTCCTATGGCAAAAAGAATATTAGTATAGCAATAAAATGTAAACATTTTAGAAGAAAAAATAAGAATCAGAAGTAACTGGCAATATATTCAAGAAAACAGTAAATCAAATATATTTGAAAGGAAGGCTCAGAAAAAACTTAAAGTACTTAAAAAAGACTTTAAACGACTTAAAGTAATTTTGAAGGAATTTCTGTGCATGACACTAAAAAAAGAAAAAAATTAGAAATAATAAAATCATTTTATTTTTAAAATTAATTATCATGAATTACTAAGTTATTTTATTTATGATTGAGTTTTAGTATAAAATATTTCAACACCATCTCATGACCAGTGTCCATTTTCCTCCACCACTGACCAGATTCCCTCTTGGCACCCCCATTCTCTCTATATGGCATACACTATTTTTTCCTCCCATTCCTCCTTTTTTGTGTTATGGTTTATAATAATGTATCATGTGTATCTTTTCAGTACCCAGTTCTCATTCAGAGTAACCACTTCTCTATATTTTTGTCATACTTGTCCCTTCCCTGACCTATCTTTCTGCCCAGTGGCAAGCTTCCTACTAAAAACCAATGCTCTTTATTTCTATTGCCTTTTGACATTCGTTATTTCCCTATGATATTTCTTTTTATCATACATATGGGAGATGATGCTATGCCTGGCTCTCTCCCTTTGACACTTTTCATTCAGCATAATCTCCAGGTCAATCTATGTAGCAGCAAATTGAATGACTTCATCATTTCTTATGGTCAAATAGTATTCAGAAATAGAATATCTGGGTAATATAAAACTTTCTTTCTTTGTTTGTGTTTGGGTCACACCCAGTGGCACTCAGGGGTTACTCCTGGCTCTGCACTCAGAAATCACTCCTGGCAGGCTTGGAGGGACTATATGGGATGCCAGGATTTGAACTGGGGTTTGTCCTGTGTTGGCCACATGTAAGGCAAATGCCTTATCACTGTGCTATCACTCCAGCCCCTAAAACTCTTATTTCTAATATTTTGAAGAATGTGCATGTTGTCTTACAAAAAGGATGGACGAGTTGACATTCCCAACAGTGAATGAGGGTTCCTTTTTTCCCATATTAATGCAATTCTGTTATCTGTTCTTTTTGATGACTGACAGTCTCAAGTGTGAGATGATATCTCATTGTTACTTAAATTTGCATCTCTCTAATGATGAGTGATATAGAGAGCACTCTTTCATGTCTTTTGGCTATCTGTACATTTTTGAAAAAATTTCTATTCATCTCTCCCCATTTTTTGATATTGGTGGCTATTTTTCCTTGTAAAGATCTACCAGTGCTTTATATATTGTAGATATTAACCCTTTATCAGATGAGAGTTGGACAAATAATTTCTCCAGAAATGTCTAAGCACTACTAAATTACTACTACTAATACTATTAATTACTACTTACTATGACAACTTACATGGTAGTAGTAGTAGTAGTCCAAACTACTACTAAGGTAGTCCCATTTGTTTATCTTTGATTCCTTCCACTTTCTTAGTCAGTGGTACCTCCTCCTTAATGATGCCTCTAGCTTCCATGAAGAGTTCTGTTTATTTTCTTCTACGTACCCTATGGATTCAGGTCTGGCATCAAGTTCTTTAAATCCATTTTGATTTGACTTTGTGCATAGAGTTAGAAAAATGTCTGAGTTCTTTTTATTTATTTATTTTTTGCAAGTGCCAACAGTTTTCCCAGCCACACTTAAAAAGGCTTTCCTTGTTTTTTCATACTTTCATACTTTTTTGCTCCTTTATCAAAAATTAACTGACCATACTGTCTTTAGATATCAACTGTCTCTAGTTTTCAATTCTATTCTACTGGTCTGAAGGTCTGACTTCATTCCATTAACAGAATTTTGTGTTTGGTTTTTGGCCATCCTGGCCATGCTCGGGGGTCATTTCTGGCTCTGCACTCAGAAATTACACCTGGCAATTGTAAGGGAACCATGTGCAACGCCAGTGATCAAACCCAGGTGGGCCATTGCTCTGCCGTCTATCATGTTATTCTAAATACTACTTTATAGCACAGTTTGAAGTTGGGAAAAATGATGCCCCCAATTTTATTTTCCTGAAGACTTGCTTTGGTTATTGGGGAGGGTATTGTTGCATGTGACTTTCAGGAACATTTGATCTATTTCTTTAAAAAATGCCATGGGTATCCTCATAGTGATGTACCAAATCTGTACAATGCTTTGGGAGCATTTTGATTATGTTAATTTTCCCAATCCATAAACAGGGAATTCGCTTTTTCCCTTGTCTCATTCATTTATTTAAGTAGTGATTTGTAGTTTATGTAATTCTTTCACCTCTTTAATTAAGATAATTCCTGGGCTCTTGATTTTCTGAAGTACAGTTGTAAATGGGATTTTGAAAAAAATCTCCCCTCTATTTCATTTTTTGCATATATGAAACCCATGGAATTTTGTGTGTTAATTTTGTAGATTGGTATTCTATTATACAAGTCTATTATTTCTTGTAGCTTTTTTTAGTCTTTAGAGTTTTCTATAGTATCATGGTATCTGCAAACAGTGAGAGTTTGACTTTTGCCTTTACTGTCTGTATGCTCTAAATACCCTTTTCTTATTGCTAAGGCAAGTACTTCCAGTAATACAGTGGTAAGAAATAGAGTGGCGAGAGTGAGCAACCTTGTCCCATGTCTGATTTTATAGTGTCAAATATGAAGAAATAAAAACCTTTAGCTAGGAAGTTGATAGTCTGTGGAGAGTTGCAAAAAGAAGTGCTTTAGGACTCAATTTGAATAACCTGAATGCAGGCATTAGCAAAGCATGCTTTGCTGATGAGGATCCCATACTCTTTTGTCTGCCATTGCTCCCTGAGGAGGATAATCCACACTTGTTTTATCTTTCTCTTCCTACTACACATTCCTCTTTGATATGTAAAGCCCACTCAGGCTTTATTTGCTTTAGATAGATATCTGCCCTTCCTCCTAAGTTGACTGTCCCTGAACAATAAATACTGTACATAAAAAATAGTCAGGGCACTCAGTCCCACAAGTCTGAAAGCCCTCTGACCCCATGTTTTTCTAAATGTGTCTGTCTTGTTTTCTTAATCTTCACAACACCCCTGCTTCATGGCTGTTCACCTGGGGTTGGACTTTAGGTATTAAAATGAAGGCTTTCAGTTTTTTTCAATCGAGTATGTTTGTTATGGATTTGTGGTAAATGGCCTTGACTATGTTGAGGAAATTTCCTTCAGTTCCCATATTATTTTCCAAATAATAAAGTAAATGCATATTATTTATAGATGAAAACGCTAAAGAATGGGTCAGAGCAATAGCACCGCAGGAAGGCATTGGCCTTGCAAGCAGCCAACCAGAATGAACTGGGTTTGATTCTAAGCATCCCAGGAGCAATTTCTGAGCACAGAGCTAGGAGTAATATCTGAGCACTGCTGGGTGTGGCCTAAAAATAAAATAAAACAAAAGAAAAGCTAAGTAACAGAAGTAGCTAAAGAATTAAAATTGTGGGCCCGGAGAGATAGCACTGTGGCGTTTGCCTTGCAAGCAGCCGATCCAGGACTAAAGATGGTTGGTTCGAATCCCAGTGTCCCATATGGTCCCCCATGCCTGCCCGGAGCTATTTCTGAGCAGACAGCCAGAAGTAACCCCTCAGCAATGTTGGGTGTGGCCCAAAAACCAAAAATAAAATAAAATAAAATAAAAATAAAAATTGTGGCGTGTTTCTCTTCTCTGATCTCCTGAAGCTCTCCTCAGAGGGCTAGGAAAGGCCCCCAAAAAACTATCCCCTGGAGCCACTCAGGCAAAAAGGCCAAGAAAGACCCAGTGAGTAAAAATCGGCTATAAGGGTTTTCAGGCAGAGAGCTGATTCCTTTGTGAAGGAATCTGCCCTGCTGTGAGATTGACGACTGGGAGAAGCTGAAGGGACCTGTTGGCTTTGCATATTTCTCTTTTCTGATCTCCTGAAGCTCTCCTCAGAGGGCTAGGAAGGCCCCCCTCAAAAAAAACAATAAATAAACAAAACTGTGTGCTGGAGGCCCCAAAAGAGCATGGCCTCTCTGTTTTGCTTCGCAGCCGCACACTCTTTCTAACCAAAACCCCACCACAACACACAGAAAAAACTCACACTACAAACGTGACAATGGGGAAACCTCGCAGGCAAACACCATGCACAGAGAATGAAGATGATAGCTCTGATGACCCAAAAAATACCAATCATCTGATTAACCTCTCAGATAAAGAGTTTAGTATAAAAATATGAAAGATTCTCATGGAAATCAAAGAAAACATAGCTCTAGCTGAACAGAACACAAGACAGAAATCAGAAAACTCCAAACTTAAATAACAGATCTGAAAAGCATGGTAGCTCAACTAAAAAACTCAATGGACAGCCTCTCCAACAGGGTAACAGCACCTGAGGACAGAATCAGTAAACTGAAAAATAAAATGCAGAACAACTCCATACAGCAGAAGAGATTGGAAAACAACCTTAAGACAAACAATCAGACAATGGAAAAAGTACTCAAAGAATGTGAACAGATGAAAATAGAAGGCTTTGATAAACTCAACAGAAACAACATAAGAATCTTTGGAGTCCCAGAGGCCCAGGAAGGAGATCCCCAGGAAGAATCAACAGTCAAAAACATCATCACAGAGATACTCCAGAGCTAAAGACTGCAAGTAATCAAATCCTGCATACCCAAAGAGTACCAGCTAAAAGACACTGGAAGAAAAACACCCTGAGACACATTCTAGTTATAATGATGAATCCCACAGATAGAGATAGAATACTGAAAACAACAAAATAAAAAACGGGAAATTACATTCAAAGGAGCATTCTTAAGACTTATAGTAGGCATGTCAAAAGAAACTCTCAAGGCCAGAAGACAGTGGTGGGATATTGTGAGAAGACTGAATGAAATGGATGCCTCACCTAGAATACTACAACCAGCCTGACTCACATTCAGGATTGAAGGAATGATACATAGCTTCACAGATAAGCAATAGCTCAGAAACTTCACAGATGTAAAACCAGCCTTAACGGAAAAACTGAAAGGTCTACTTAAAGAGAAGACAGACAAACAAACACACCAAACTTATCCACAAAGATGACAGTAAATCCAATGACAATCATCTCCCTCAATGTCAATGGACTAAATGCACCAATTAAGAAACACAGGGTGAGTGTTACAGCTCTTTTAGAATTTGTCCAGCAGGCCTTCTGGTCTTTACTGGAAGCCCCCCCTCCAAAAAAAAGAGACACAGGGAGACAAAATGAATCAAAAAGATGAACCCAACCTTCTGCTGCCTACAAGAAACACACCTGAATAGTCAGAACAAACATAGACTCAAAATCAAAGGCTGAAGGAAAATCATCCAAGCAAAAACACACTTAGAAAAGCTGGGGTGGCCATAATAATATCTGATGACACCAACTTCAGACTCAGAAAAGTTGTAAGGGACAAAAATGGATACTTTGTACTAATCAAGGGCTATGTGCAATAGGAAGAAATCACACTACTAAACATATATGCACCCAATGAGAGACCAGCAAATTATCTAATATAAATATTGACAAATTTGAAAAAAGACATCAATAATAATAACAACACAATAATTGTGGGAGACATCAACACGGCCTTGTCAACACTTGATAGGTCAACCAGATTGAAACGAAACAGAAAATATACTAGACCTGAAAAGAGAAATGGAAGAAAGAGGACTAGTGTATATATATACATATATATGTATATATATACATATATATATATATATATATATATGACACTCCATCCCCCAAAACCTGGATACACATTCTTCTCCAATGTACATAAGTCATTCTCAAGGACAGACACATGCTGGCACATAAAACATACCTCCATAAAATCAAGAGGATAGAAATTTTGCAGGCTACCTTTGCTGACCACAAGGCTCTGAAATTAGATGTGAAATACAAAGGGACACAGACGAAAAACTTTTAACAACAGGAGATTAAACTGCCTGCTAGGGAACAATCAGTGTGTCAGAAATAAAATCAAAGAGGAAATGAAAACTTTTCTGAAAACAAATTACAATGAAAACACAAACTATCAGACTCTATGGGACACAGCAAACGTGGTCTGGAGGAAAATTTACATCTTTGCGAGCACACATCAGGAAGGAAGAAGGGGCATACCTGAACAGCTTAATGATGCAGCATATATAGAAAATGATCAACAAAAAGAACCCAAAAAATAGGGAGACAGAAGGAAATAACAAATCTGAGAGCAGAAATCAATGAAGTGCAAACCCAAAAACCAATCCAAAAGATCAACGAAAGCAGAAGTTGGTTCTTTGAAAAAATAAACAAGATTGATAGACCATTGACAAAACTCACAAAGAAAAAGAGAGAGAGAGAGAGAGAGAGAGAGAGAGAGAGACTTGATAACCCATATTAGAAATGAAAAGGGGGAGATCACTACAGATATTGCAGAGATCCAAAGGGTAATCAGAGACTACTTTGAGAAATTCTATGCCACTAAATATGAGAGCCTGGAAGAAATAGATAAATTCTTGGACTCATAACCTTCTACGGTTAAGTAAGGAGGATGTAGCATATCTAAACACCTCCATCGCTATTGAGGAAATTACAACGGTAATCAAATATCTGCCCAAAAAGAAAAGCCCAGGCCCAGATGGATTCAGTAATGAATTCTTTCAAACCTTTCAAGAGAAACTACTACCAATTCTAGCCAGAATCTTTCATGAAATTGAAAAAACGGGAACACTTCCAAACAGCTTTTATGAAGCCAACATCACCTTGATACCAAAATCAAACAGAGATGCTGCCAAAAAAGAAAATTACAGACCAATATCCCTGATGAATACAGATGCAAAGATCCTCAACAAAATCCTGGCAAATAGGATCCAATGCCTCATCAAGAAGATCATTCACTACCATCAAGTAGGTTTCATCCCAGGAATGCAAGGATGGTTTAACATCCGTAAATCTATCAACATAATGCAAAACATCAACAACAAGAAAAATAAAAATCACAAGATCATATCAATAGATTCAGAAAAAGCATTTGATAAGGTCCAACATCCATTTTTGATAAAAACTCTCAGCAAGATGGGAATGAAAGAAATCTTTCTCAATAGAGTTAAGGCCATCTATGACAAGCCAGTGGCAATTATTATTCTTAATGGAGAAAAACTAAAAGCCTTCCCTCTAAATTCAGGTACAAGATAAGGCTGTCCACTCTCAGCACTCCTCTTCAACATAGTACTGGAATACTTGCTATAGCAATTAGGCAAGAAAAAGATATCAAGGAAATCCAGATAAGAAAGGAAGAAGTCAAGCTCTCACTATTTGCAGATGACATAATACTCTACTTAGAAAACACTAAAGACTACCAAAAAGCTTCTAGAAACAATAGATTCATATAGCAATGTGGCAAGCTACAAAAGTAACACACAAAAATCAATGGCCTTTTTATACATCAATAATGATAGGGAAGAAATGAACATTAAAAATAGAATCCCTCACCCAATACCCATCAGATAAGGGGCCAAGCTCCAAAATATACAAGACACTGACAGAACTTTACAAGAAAAAAACATCTAATCCCATCAAAAAATGGGGAGTAGAAATGGACAGACACTTTGACAAAGAAGAAATACAAATGGCCAAAAGACATAAAAAAATGTTCCACATCACTAATCATCAGGGAGATGCAAATAAAAACAACTATGAGGTACCACCTCACACCCCAGAGATTGGCACACATGACAAAGAATGAGAACAAACAGTGTTGGTGGGGATGTGGAGAGAAAGGAACTCTTATCCACTGCTGGTGGGAATGCCTTCTAGTTCAACCTTTATGGAAAGCGATATGGAGATTCCTCCAAAAACTGGAAATCGAGCTCCCATACAATCCAGCTATACCACTCCTAGGAATATACCCTAGGAACACAAAAATACAATACAAAAATCCCTTCCTTACACCTATATTCATTGCAGCACTTTTTACCATAGAAAGACTCTGGAAACAACCAAGATGCCCTTTAACAGACAAATGGCTAAAGAAATGGTGGTACATATATACAACGGAATATTATGCAGCTGTCAGGAGAGATGAATTCATGAAATTTTCCTATACATGGATGTACATGGAATCTATTATGCTGAATGAAATAAGTCTGAGAGAGAGAAAAAAACGTAGAATGGTCTCACTCATCTATGGGTTTTAAGAAAAATGAAAGACATTCTTGCAATAATAATTTTCAGACACGAAAGAGAGAAGGGCTGGAAGTTACAGCTCACCTCATGAAGCTCACCACAAACAGGGATGAGTTTAGTTAGAGAAATAACTACATTTTGAACTATCCTAATAATGAGAATGTATGAGGGAAATAGAAAGCCTGTCTAGAGTACAGGCGGGGGTTGGTGGGGAGGAGGGAGATTTGGGACATTGGTGATGGGAATGTTGCACTGGTGATGGGTGGTGTTCTTTACATGACTGAAACCCAAACACAATCATGTATGTAATCAAGGTGTTTAAATAAAATATATAAAAAAGAATAGAATCCCATTCACTTTAGTGCCACACAAATTCAAATATCTTGAACTCAACTTGACCAAAGATGTGAAGGACCACTACAAAGAAAACTATAAAATCCTGCTCCAAGAAATAAGAGAGGACACGCGGAAATGGAAACACATACCCTGTATATGGATTAGCAGGAATTAAGATAATTAAAATGGCAATACTCCCCAAAGCATTGTGCAGATTTAAATATGATCCTTCTAAAGATACCCATGACATTCTTCAAAGAAGTGGATTAGGTATTTCTGAAATTTATTTGGAACAATAAACACCTATGAATAGCTAAAGCAGTCATTGGGAAAAGGAATATGGGAGGCATTACTTTCCCTAACTTTAAACTGTATTACAAAGCAATAGTTATCAAAGCAGCACATCACTAATCATCAGGGAGATGCAAATCAAAACAACAATGATGTACCATATCCCACCACAGAGACTGGCGCATATCACAAAGAATGAGAACAAGCAGTGCTGGTGGGGAAGTGGAGAAAAAGGAACTCTAATCCACTTCTAGGATATCCTAGGGATATACCCTAGGAACACAAAAATACAATACAAAAATCCCTTCCTCACATCTATATCCATTGCAGCACTATTTACAATAGCCAGACTCTGGAAACAACCAAGATGCCCTTCAACAGATGAATAACTAAAGAATCTGTGGTACATATACACAATGGAACATTATGCAGCCGTCAGGAGAGATGAAGTCATGAAATTTTCCTATACATGGATGTATATGGAATCTATCACGCTGAGTGAAATAAGTCAGAAGGAGAGAGAGAGAGATGCAGAATAGTCTCACTCATCTATGGGTTTTAAGAAAAATAAAAGACATTCTTTCAATAATTTTCAGAGACAAAAGAGAGGAGGGCTGGAAGTTCCAGCTCACTTCATGAAGCTCACCACAAAGAGTGACGAGTGCAGTGAGAGAATCAACTACATTGAGAACTATCCTAACAATGTGAATGAATGAGGGAAGTAGAAAGCCTGTCTAGAGTACAGGTGGGGGTGGGGCGGGAGGAGGGAGATTTGGGACATTGGTGATGGGAATGTTGCACTGGTGAAGGGGGGCTATTCTTTACATGACTGAAACCCAAAGACAATCATGTTTGTAATAAAGGTGTTTAAGTAAAGATATTAATAAAAGAAAAGAATTAAAATTGTCTCTCAAGAATGCTAGAGAAGAACAGTTACAAGTTAAGAGCCTTATAAACTTTTTTTTTTTTTTTTTTTTTTTTGGTTTTTGGGCCACACCCGGCAGTGCTCAGGGGTTACTCCTGGCTGTCTGCTCAGAAATAGCTCCTGGCAGGCTCGGGGGACCATATGGGACACCAGGATTTGAACCAACCACCTTTGGTCCTAGATCGGCTGCTTGCAAGGCAAACACCGCTGTGCTATCTCTCCGGGCCCCTTATAAACTTTTTTTAATGTTATTTTTACTTAAAGAAACAGTTTCCAACCTCAAATTTACTTGAGAGAACACAATGACAGATGGAAACAGTAATGACTGTAGTAAATACCTTATCTGGGCCCTTAGATCAGTCCTGTTACTTTAATATCTTGATAAGCACCCTTTCTTCTTTAAACTGATGGCTACTTAACCTCACAGATTATACATCTGGAATAATTGTACTAACCTAACAGGTACTTTTCATGAAATAATTTGTGGAGGGGCCACACCTTGCAGATCTGGGAGTGGTGGAGGAGGGGTGCTACTCCCAACACTGTACTCATGGTAGCTTCCAGTGGTCATGAGGGAAGCATGTGGTGCTGGGCATCAAACCCAGATCACCAACATACAAAATTAATTAATCTTTTGAGTTATAATATTTTATAATAAATACAAGGGCCAGATAGATAGTATAGAGATTGAGGTACAAACTTTGCTTTGTACCAACCCTCGTTCCATCCCTTAAACTTATTGTTCCCCAAATACCACTGATAACAACTTCTGAGTAAGTGACCAGGTTCACTTGACCAGGCCCCAAGCCACTGAGTATTGACCCAATCTTCCCAAAAAACACCAAATTAAATACAAATAGGGTTTTCTGATATAATTCTTTACTTTGACTCTGCAATATTTCATGATGTCAGCTAATATTTAAAAAGTTGCTAAGTTGACTTGCTCTGCAAAACCCTGTTCTCCCTTGAATATATCTTGCTTGCCTGTCTATGTTTCTTTGCTTTTTCCACTCTGGAGAAGCCTGTATTCCCTCTTGAATATGTATTCCTCCCTTTCATTCTTCCCACTTTTTTCTAAGTGAGTTCTATTTGATAACAAACTACCTTCCTTCACTAAAAATTAAAAAATCGAAAAAGAGTGCTAAGTTGCCCAGTTAGCCTTCATTATTTAATATATGCACCATCTATGAATTGCCAGGATTTTTATTATTGAATCACCATGAACTTCAAAATTAAAGTTATTCGTGATTTAACTCCTGTCATACAATGTTCCAATATCAGTCACTTCAACAGTGTGACGAGATAAATTAAAGCTTTAAATAAACATTAAACGTCCAAAGGCTGGTATATGTGTTTCCCATGCCCAGGTGTTACTGCTGGACACATAGTGCTCAAGTACATACTGCCCATATGCCTGATGTGTTCTTTCATACTTTTCTATTGAAATGTTGGAATATGTACGAGACCCTTCCACTTTTGAGAAGTTCATGTTTTCTCTTAAGCATGTATCTTACTTTATTTCCCTTTATTTCCTAATAAAGTTGTTCTGTTTCAAAAAAGTAAATATTCCAAAGCAGATATGGAGCTCAAGAATCAGACCTAGAATGAAAATATGGGCTATATGGCTCAGACAGAGTTGAGGCCACAAATGTGGATAGCAAGAGAAGGTATCAACTAGACGATTTCCAGATGAAGAGTTTATTTTTGGTTTGGGGGGAGGGGAGAGTGGGACCACACCAGTGAAACTCAGGGGTTATTCCTGGTTCTGCGCTCAGGGTCATATGGGATGCTGGGGATTGACCCAGAATCAACAATGTCCAAGGCAAATGCCCTCTCCGCTGTGCTATCTCTCCAGACACATGAAGAGTTTATTTTTTAAGATGAAGGTGGCATTAATAATGAGGGAAAGAATTAGAATGCCTGTCTTGAACACAGGCAGGGAGTAGAGATGGAGGGAGATGAGGGGCATTGGTGGTGGAAATGTTGCACTGGTGAAGGTGGTGTTATTTTGTGACTGAAATCCAACTACATTCATGTTTGTAATCATGGTGCTTAAATAAAGACATTTCAAAATACAGATGGAGGTGACACTGATTTTCTTTCTTTTCTTTTCTTTTTTTGGTTTTGGATCATACCAGGCAGTGCTCAGGGTTACTCCTGGCTCCATGCTCAGAAATCGTTCCTGGCAAGCTCGGGGGACCATATGGGGCGCCGGGATTCGAACCTATGACCTTCTGCATGAAAGGCAAACACCTTACCTCCATGCTATCTCTCCGGCCCCAGGTGACATTGATTTTCAAATATTATAATCACACCTATGTTTGCAAATTCTCTTTCCAGTTCCTTTTTCTTAGAGAAAACAGGCGGGGACTGGGCTGCAAAAAGCACAACATAAATAATTGTTTTTGGTGCCAACTTGCAATTGGGTGTCTGTAAACAGTACATCCCAGAATTTGTCACAGATGGTGGCCAGCCAATGAGAAAATAACTAGATATTCAAAGCAGAGTTTGCTATTGTTTTAGTAATTAGTAAATATTTTATGCCAAACATTTTCCAACAAAGGAAAATTAGATGTATCACATTTTTAAATGCAAAATATGTTAAATTAAAACTCAAGAAATATAATACATGGGGATTTGGCATAAATACTGCTAACTATGCAGACTTTCATGAACATTTCAATTTATATTCATGCCTTATTTATTAAATCAATTTGTAACCAGATTTTAGCTTTTTTAAACATAAGATTATGGTATGACTATTAAAATTATTCAATGAGACACACTCAAAGAACTTCTAAAGAGACTCAAAAAAAGATTTTTTTTAAATAATAATATCTTTATTTAAATACCGTGATTACAAACAAGATCGAAGTTGGGTTCTCAATAAGAGATTTAATACTGTTACAAAAGACTGGTCAGAACCTGAAAACTACATTTGTGCTAGTGTTGGAAATCTATAGCTAAATCACAGAATATGTGAATAAGGAAATGCAATTTGCCTTAAATTTAAGTTACTTGTTTCTAAGCCTCAGCAGGCTTGGAAAATCTCCAAGGTTTTAGTGTTAACATTTTATTTGATAACAAGAGAGAAAAACCTTTCTGGAATAATTAGAAAAGTACTGTATGCTGAATTTTTAACACATTTTCTTATTTAGACTTTTCAAAAACCATATGAGATAGAAATTCCTTATTTTATATGGTAAACAATAGAGTGAGTGATATTTTAACATATTCAAAAACCACTACTATTTAATAAAAACTTCTTTCTGTTTACAAAACAATTTTTGATACATGTTTACTGTTCCAACATATAATCTGATTGCTACAAGCATCCACTAAATTTAGAATCTTCCTTCAAAGAAGCCTGTCACTGCCAAGCCATAAGAAAAAAGCTATTACCATGTTGTAGACTTTGTAAAGACTTTATTCTTTGTAAAGACCATGTTGAGGTAGGGAGACTGGCTTCTCCTGAATAACTAAGAACCTCTGACCAGTTCTAAGGCTTCCTGGGATGCAGATCTTTAAACTCCAGATTATTTGTTAGATGTAAAGAACCTTAAGATAGGTACTGAGTCAGAACTACCTACTGCATTGTTGAAAATCTAAAGAACAAAAATTATGATTAGAAATTTTCATTTTTTAAAGTTCCGGTACTCTTATTAATAAAATATGTAGTTAATTTTGAATGTGACTCACTTTTCCCCTCTTACTATTAACTAATTTCTCTTTACTAACAGGAAGTACATTTTGGCTATAAAAATACTTAGTTTTATTGAAAGAGAGAAAGGAAAATAAAGAGGCATGGGTGTAGGAAGATGTAAGACATAAAACCAGATTTTCTTAAAGGAGAAAAAGAAAAAAAAAACATAATAACCATTCATTCAAGTTTTTCTTATTAGCCACTAGCCTTGTGTTTTCTATTCCTTTCTTGGTACTCTTTTAAAATATATCCCAAATTTCTGACTTCTTTCCATCTCCATATTATCACTCTAGTTTAGACCAACATTTTTTTATATACAACACTTCAAAAGCCTTCTGATAAGTTTTCCATTTCAATTTTTAGCCTCTATACTCCATTTTCCCATATATATAAAGTATTTGTTGCACAATGCAGTAAAGCCCTCTGTACTCCTATATTCATTGCATCACCTTGCACAATAGGCAGAATTTGGAAACAAACCCCAATGCCTGAGAGCAAAAATAACTGGAAACTGTGGTACATCAACACAATGGAATATGTGAATACTATGTGAATGCTATGAATATGTGAATACTATGCAGCTGTTAGGAAAAATGAAGTCATGAAATATGCTTATATGTGGATGGATATGGAGAGTATAATGCATAAAATGAGTTAAAGGGGCAGGATATACATAGAATGACTACACTCATTTGCAGGATATATTAAAAAATGATAGCATAAATCAATATCCAGAGACAATACAGATCAAAGTTAAAGGGACCAGTCCGTAGAAGGAAGCTTGTCACAAATAACAGGGGAGTACAGTTAGTGCACTGTCACTACGACAATGATAGCTGGAAATGAGGACTCTGGACAAGAACTGGGTGTTGACAGGAAATAAAATAATGTGCATGATACCCTTTAGTAATAACAGTACAAACCATAGTGTCTATAAGAAAAGGAAACAGAGAGAGAGAGAGAGAGAGAGAGAGAGAGAGAGAGAGAGAGAGAGAGAGAGAGAAATGTCTGCCACAAAGGCAGGCAGGGAAGAAGGTGGGGGGGGAGGGCAAGAGGATAACTGGGGACATTGATGAAGGGAAATGTGCACTGGTGAAGGGTGTTGCACATTGTATGACTGAAACTGAATCATGAACAACTCTGTAACTGCATACCTCATGGTGATTCAATCAAATAATTTATAAAAAATAAAGAAAAATGTTTCTACAGATTTTTTCATGTGGACAGTACTTTAATATATTTTATTTACTTTTCATGATTGTTAATGAAAATAATATAATTTATCCTTATTTTTCTTGGCTTTAGAGTCATACCCAGTGATACTTAGGCTTTATTCCTGGCTCTTCACTCAAAGATTACTCTGGTGTTGTTCAAGGGACCATGGGATACTGAGGATTAAACCTGGGTTGGCTGCATACAAGGCAAGTGCCCTACCCACCGTACTATTTCTCTGGCCCCTAATATTCTTAAATATACAAATTAGAACACTTTATTTCAAGTTCATCAAAAGTTTTGCACCATCAGATTAAGATCTGGCTAAATGGTAGAGCACTTGCCCGTAAATGTGTGAAGTTCTTTATTTAATTCCTAGCACTACATGTTTCTCTGAGCACCACTGGGGAACAACATTCAAGCAATGCTAGGTGTGCCCCCAAAGCAAAAATACCAGAAGTTTTTATATCTATATATTAAGTCTCTATATTGGCTTACATACCTGCTGTATGATTTTGTCCATGTCTACATCTTCTACTTCTACATAACCTCTCTTCCCTTCCCAGAAAATAAAAACTAAGATGAAATTATATAGAACCTTGAGAAAAAATAAAATAAGGCTAAACTTTATTCATATACTAATAGTTTAAAACTTTTTTCCTAAAAAACACTTTTTTTCAACATGATATTGCACACAACTCTAACGTGTAAACCTTACAAAGTTAGAGATGAACCAAGTTCCCAGGTTCATTCCAGTTACAAACACAACAGTTCCTTAAAGTAAAATGATCATATGCTGAGAAGTCAGATACTAACCTCACTTCCTAGCTGTACTGCTTTGCCTGGACTGACCATCCTTCACTGCCAAGGCTCAACATTTTTCTCACATGCTGTCTTTTAACTTTTAGAACATTCTTTATATTAAATGTGTTCTACACTATTCAAATCTGTATTAATATATAATATATTTAGTTCGGGGAGGTTTGGAGCCATGCCCTGCTGTTATTCCTAACTCTGCACTCCAAAGGTTACTTCTGGGTTTACACTCAAGAATCACTCTGGACAGACTCTGGGAACCATATGCAATGTGGAGGATCCATCACAGGTTGGTGAAATTCAAGGCAAACGTCCTACCCTGTGGACTATAACTCCAGTCCCTAATTTAATTTTAGAGACACACTCAGTGTCACTAACACACTTAGCCAGATAGAAGAGGCAACAATTTAGGCTATGCCCAGTGATTTTGTGGTAGGGGTACATGGAACTGGGTATTTAACTACAGGTCTCAAACCTGCTAGAAATGTTCTTACCCTTTATCTCCCTCACGATCATTTTAATTCAATAGTTTCTTTCTGTCAATACTGCTTCTCTTAGATAATGGTCTTTGCATATACCATTATCTCCTGAAATTTTTCTAATTAACTCAGAACATAGTTCACATGTCTTTTAGGTTTTTGACTTACATGTTTCATCCAAATATGTTCACCCTGGTCTTTTATTTCTACTATTGATTTTAAGCGTAGGTGGAGTCATAATTGTCAAGTTGTTTAGCTTAAGTAGCCTATCCAGGTAGGTTTCCTCTCTAAACATAGAGCTCTGTCTCCCCCACCTAGTCTCTTTTCGGTAAAGGAAGGCTGATTACAGATAGGGACACATTAGATACTTAGAATGTGCCTGGAGGAAATCAGAGATAGCCAAAATTAGCAAAAACAGCCTTTATTCTAGTAATGAAAATATTTTTGTATTTTTCACTCTTAAGTAGAACTGTCTAACATCTTCATTTTTCTCCAGACTATATTTTTAATCTAGTTAAATCCTCCTAAGTCACTTATGTTCCACTCTTCTCTTGTGACCTGTTCTCACATTATAACCCTCTTAGAGATAGGTGATTTAGCTTATGTATGGCCTCTGAATTGGAGCACAATCTACTGTTAACCTGTTATTGCTATATTTTATGTGTTTAGTGGGGAAGGGGAGGAAAAGAGCAAGAACACATTGAAAGCAAGGGAGAAAGGAAGAGAGAAAGAATACATATGATGATGTCACAAGAGAAATTCAAGGAGAACTATTAATCCATCTATAAGGAAAGACCTTTTAATAATCACTACCCTGAACCCCATTATCAAGAGCTTAGAATTTGTGAGATCTATTTTCATACACAGCTGTTTGTTTGTTTGTTTGTTTACTTCTGTATTATTTTTGGTCATTATTTTCCAGGCTATTCATTTCTCAGGAAATCCTCACAATTTCTAATGAAATGATTTCTTGCCCAACAGCACTGAGAATTTTTATTAAAATGCCTCCCCATTTTGAAAAATTTGAAGACTAAAAGGCATCAAGGAAAGATTAAACATATCAGAATAAATAAAATTCAAATATCGACATGATCTATGTCTCCAAATTAAGTATGTACCATACTTCTTAACCCATTATACTATAGAACAACCACCTTCAAAAAAAAGGCAAATGTTGTTCCACTTTAGTCTTCATATTTGCTGTTCTTCTGTAGAAAAATCTGATACATGATTCATAACTGTAAAATTGTCACTTCTTTCCTTAGTCTTCCCCCCCAAAAATTGCCATACAAAATAACTCCATCAATGTTTGCTCTATCATGATACTTTAGTTTAGACTTTATTAAATATATTCTTATTAAGATGAGCTTGGTTAATGTCTTTACTTACTTGACTGATACTTCCACTAGCATAAATGCTTCTGAAAGCTGTTCTGTGCTTTTCCTATTTGATGGATGATTTAGGAAAACATTATCGATGAAAACAAAGTCCCCTAAAAATGCAAGAGAAAAATAGCCACTAATATCAAAGCTGAATATGATAACCAGAAATAAAAATGATTTATTTTTTGAGCTATATGGGAATGAGAAGAATAAAGATTAAGGTATATTTTGAGATGATGGAAGACAGTTCTTTTCTAATCTCTCAATGTTTCTGTAAGAAAGGCATTCAATGTGTATACCTTAGTACTGAACTATCTTTTCAAAGATAGCTAATGATCTTGAAAAGAAAACTGTGTCATCAACAAAAGGAAAAAAGTATTTACTGTCCATCATGAAAAATATTATTTCCTATATGTGGTAAAACTTCCTTAATTTGATCTGAGGAGTTATTTTTGCCATTTTAACCTCTCAGCTTTAAACCTCTCAGCTTTGACTAGTGACTCAGTTACAAAGGAAGGTCATGGATTTTTTTGTCTAATAAGTTATATAATTAGCTTCTTAATAAAAGACCCTTAATCAACAAAAAATTGAGGTTCCCTAAATTCAGGGGTATTACCTATAATGCAATCCACTGTACATGCAGGCATCATCTGGACCTCTTGGTGTCACACAAATGACAATGGGAACTGTGGATCAGAGATTAGTGTTAAAATGTCAATTTTCAACTCTATTGCTATTCATGTCTGAGCCAGGAATTTCATGTTTTCCAGTAATATCCATTTAACAGTGGCAGTCTAATTTTTTAGTTTGCAAGTGACATAAAACCTGACTCTCCATGCATGCTCCTTGATATGAAGTATAAAGAAAGTGAGACATTAATGCTCAATGACTTTTTTTTCCTAATGAAGAAAGAAAGGTATTCTGTTGCTGAAGAAGGGGAAGTAAGCAAGCAAGAACAGGAGTGGGGCTCTTGCCTTGCACACAATTACCTAGGTTCAATTCCTGGTGCCCCATGTGGTACCCAAAACCACTTAGAATCATTCCTGAATGAGCACTGCTGTGAGTGGCCCAAAACCAAAATGCAAGAAAAGCCTTTCCCTTCTAGGTGATAAATCCATTAGATGTGTTTGTCCTTTCCAGCATTATTGGTGATTTGGTTTAAAATTTCTACCATTTTTTTGTATTACTTTAATAATATCTCCAAAGAACTTTTTTTGTCACATACAATTTACTGATAAGTTTATTGTATCAGAGAATAAATATTGTTATATTCATTTTCAATTTATCAGACAATATAACTGACATAGGGAACTTCCAAATAGTGTTCATGGATGGTTGAAGGCAACTCCTCATGGTACTTGGTTCAGTTATGGGTTAGGAAATGCTGAAGGCAGCAATGAAATGCTACTTAAGAGTCACTGGAGCCATACCTGTGGTCCTCTGGGGACCAAGGGGATCAAAACTAGGGTCACTATACAAGGAAAGTATGCCAAACAAATGAATGGATAAAGAAATTATGGTATATCCCACAATGGAATACTAAGAGCTGTTAGAAAAAAATGAAGTCATGGAGTTTTATTATACATGGATGGACATGGAGACTATTATGCTGAGTGAAATGAGTCAGAGGGAGAGGGAAGACAGAATGATTGTACTCATCTGTGGAATATGAAACAAAAACATAGTATGAGAATAAAAACCAAAGAAAACAAATAATGGATGGGAAATGCAGATAGAGAAGGGATCACTATAACAATAACTACTTAAAAGGATCACTCTGGACAAGAACTGGGAACTAAAAGTAAATGCTATGCATGATACTCCTTCAGTAACAGTACTGCAAACTAGATGCTTAAAAGGAAAAAGGGAAATAAAGGAAGACAGAGAGATAGAGAAGTGGCTGCCATAGAGTCAGGCTGGGATTTGGGGAATGATGGGAGGCTAACGGGGGAATTGGTGGCGGGAAATGTACATCAATGTTGGAACACTAAGACTGAAACACTACTACCAACAACTTTTTACTTCTGTATCTCATAATGATTTAATAAAAAAATTTTTTTCAAGAAAAAAAGCATGCCAACCCTTTGATCTATATCCCAAATATTGTATATTTTTGTATTCATTTGTTTATGTATTAGTTATTAGGGTCACTCCTGGATCTTTGTTCAAGGGCTGCTCCTGGTGGTGCAAAAGGGACTGTGAGGTTCAGGGGATCAAACCCAATCATCCTGTCAGCAAAGAAAATGCTCAGTCCATTGATCAATCCCTTTGACACAAAACTTTTAAAATCAAAGTATAGTACTACTTAATGAATAACACAATCAATATTCTTTCCCTACAATCCAGATTAAGAAACAGAACACTACCAGTACCTTATCCTCATGGCCTCTATCAAACTGCATTCCTCATGATCCAGTATTTAGAAGTGATTAACCCCTGGATTTTGGGTGATTCTTTTTTTTTTTTCTAAAACAGATTACTATCTATATATTTTCTTTTTTGAGGGGGAGATCACACCTGATGACACTCAGGGGTTACTCCTGGCTATTTGCTCAGATATAGTTCCTGGTTTGGGGGACCATATGGGATTCCAGGGGATCAAACTGTGGTCCATCCTAGTATCGCGCGCGCAAGGAGATGCCTACACCCTGCGCCACCACTCCGGCTCCTACTGCCTATATATTTCTAAAGAATATAGTGTTGATAATAAACAAGATGTGGCTATTTATAATGAAGTAGAAGTTATTCTTTAAAATAATTAAATCATGGGGATGAAGAGATAGCATGGAGGTAAGGCGTTTGCCTTCCATGCAGAAGGATGGTGGTTTGAATCCCGGCATCCCATATGGTCCCCCAAGCCTGACTGGAGCAATTTCTGAGTGTAGAGCCAGGAGTAACCCCTGAGCGCTACCGGGTGTGACTCGAAAAAACCAAAAAAACAAAATATTAAATCATTATTCAATTTAAAATTCTCCTATGGGAGCCACAGAGACATTACAGCAAATAAGGTACTTGTGTTGCACATTGCTGACACAGTCTGATTCCTGGCAACACAGATGGTTCCAAGCCCACCAGGAGTGATCCCTGAGTGCAGATCCAGGAGTAAGCACTGAGCACGGCTTGGTGTTCTCCCCAAAAATATAAATATAAAGTAAAAATCCTCCTGTGGGTTCTTATTGTTAATAGAATAGAGTTCATGGCATCTCTAAGAGCATAATAATTTTGCACAAATGCTTTTCAAGTCCTACCTCTAAATAGAAACTTTAGAAATGTCACTAGCTGACATTTTTGTTACCTTTTAATATGTTGTTCCCTTTTACCCAGATTATATGTCCTAATACTCAATACTAATAGCTCTGCTTGATATTACTTTTCAGATACTATGTCCTCCATGATGCATTCTTATTCAGACAATTCTGTTCTTCATCTGAAAACACATTTCATCTGTTTTTTCCTTACAATGGATCTTTCTCTTCTCCCACCCATCCTAACCCTTTGTTGTTATTGTTGTGATGACATAGGATCACACAAACTAGGTTGTTGTGCTCACTGGGGGTCAGTATAGTGTTTATGCACCCGCAAGGGGGTTGTGCTCTTGGTACTACCACATGTTTTCAGTGCTGTGATCAGATGTTACACAACTAAGTGGTGATTGCACACACAATGCTATGTGCCAAAGACACAGTTACTGTACAGGGCATCCCAGGTAATAAAACTGCCATAATTGTCTCAGCACATATGTGTGGCACTGGAATCAAACTCATGGCCTCAAACAAGGAAGGGTCCTTTTGCCATGAGTCATTTTCATGAGGGATGTTTACAAATATTTAAAACTGCTGTAGTCCTTGTCCTACAGGCATGATGGCTGAATACCGATACCCAAGTTGCTGGAAGAATCTACAATCATATTTTTCTCAAGCTAATAGAATCTACAATAATATTTTTCTCAATCTGGTAGAATTAACAACAATATTTTGTTAGTTATTTAGTACTGTGTAGGCTATAAAAATGTTTGGTCTTTTAATTACATCTACCCTCTTTTTACAAGAGTTCCTTAGTATAACATTAATAGATAATGGGCTTGTATTTTGTTGATTAATAGTTGGCTAACATAAGTCCTAAAAAGAATAAGTATTTTTTATTTCTGTTTATGGTAAATAAAACTGATGACAAAGAATTTATAAAATACATACAATGTTTAGGTGGCTGTCTAATGATTGTGCTGGCACATAATGTTTAATCTTATGGCGAAAAATCATGTCACCTTGATCTACCCATCTTCCTACTACTGATAATTCTTTGCTTAAATTTGAAACAGAACTCCCAATAAATCAGACTCAGTTCCAACTACTGTTGAGTGTGTTTGGTCTCTGAGTACCCACTCTTCACCAACTTCTCGCTCCTATCCTCCTATCAAATAACACTGAAGCCCCTCTCAGTGCTGCCTGACGTAGCTGGCCTGAGACATAAAATTATTATGGATGTCTACAACTGTAGTTAGGCTTTCACTAATTGCTTGAACTTTAAATTTTTTAACTGAATAACCATGAAATACACAGTTACAAAGTTGTTCATTGAGTTTCAGTCATAGAATGTTCCAACACCCATCCCATCACCAGCAAATATTCTCATTTTCCTCCTTCCTGCACCCCACAGCCTGCCTCTAGGACAGACATTTTTCTTCTCTCTCAGTCTTTCTCAGTCTCTTCGGTCTCTTCCTCTCAATATCTCTCTCAATATCTACCAATGTATAAGAAAATTTCATGACTTGATTTTTCCTAATGGCTGGGTAATATTCCATTGTGTATTGGGTTCTTTATCCATTCATCCTTTGTTCTCAGGTACTTGGATGTTTCAAATTCTGGCTATTATGAATAGTGCTGCAAGGAACATAGCAGATGCCTTTTCTGAATTGTTATGTTAGTGGTATATATATATATTATTTTTTCATAAAGCCAGCTATTAGTTTCACTTATTTTTTTTATTTGGTGGAAGTGGGTTCCAGTTCATTAATTTCTGCTCAAAGTCTTATTTCCTTCCCCCTTCCTGCTTTGGGTTCCTTTAGATGGGCATTTTTCAATTTCTCAAGTTGTGCAGTCAGGTTATTTACGTGGGCCCTTTCTTTCTTCCTAATGAATGCTTACAGAGCTAAACATTTTTTCTAATAGTACCACTTTTGCTGTGTGCAACAGTTCTAATAGCTCATGTCCTCATTCTCTGTTTTCAGGAATTCTAATTTCCTCTTAGATTTCCTCTCTGACCCACTGGTTGTATCAGTTGTGAGCTGTTTAATTTCCATGTGTTAAGAGTTATTTCTCCATTTAAAAATGTTTAGAATTGGGCCTGGAGAGATAGCACAGCGGCATTTGCCTTGCAAGCAGCCAATCCAGGACCAAAGGTGGTTGGTTCGAATCCCAGTGTCCCATATGGTCCCCTGTGCCTGCCAGGAGCTATTTCTGAGCAGACAGCCAGGAGTAACCCCTGAGCAATGCAGGGTGTGGCCCAAAAACCAAAAAAAAAAAAAAAAAAAAAAGTTTAGAATTAACTTCTATTTTCAGTGCACTATGGTCTCAGAAGATAGTTGATACAATTTATCTCCTTTATTTTGTGGAGGAATGTTTTAGGTCCCAGTATGTAGTCTATATGATCTATACTGAAAAATGTCCCATGTGCATTACAGAAGAATGTGTATTTGGCTTTTGAGGTATGTTAATTTATTAACCACCTTTCTTATATCTCTTCCTTTAAAGCCAGTATATCCCTGTTGAGTTTTAGCCTACTTGATCTAGCAAGAAGTGACAGAGCAGTGCTGAAGTGTCCAACTATGAGTATTATTTTCCTCCTGTGCTTCTCCATCAGCTTCATAGTAATTTTCACTGATTCTTCTGACCATTTATTCAATACCAAGTTTCTTAAGGTCCTGTAAGAGTCCTGCTATCATTTATACCCTCCTTGCTAAACAATTTATATATTCCAATCACTTTCAATTTGGTGATGGCTCCTACACACTGTTTTAATTTCATGTTAGTATCTGGTTAATGTATCTAATTTCTACTTGTGATATATAGATAATATCAAATAATACTTTAAGTATATATTTATAAAACTCCTTTCAAATTCTTCCCTCTCAAGATCTTCCATGCTTACAATCATATTGCATGGAAATACCACCTACACAGTTATTGAAATCAGAAATCTAAGTCATCTTGCCTACTATTTCTCCCACAAACCTCCACATCTAATCAATTACCAACTCTGTTGCTATAACTAGCTAAGGATGTTATAAATTCATATAGCTTTTTCAGTCACAATAGTCTGTAACTCCAAAACATCTCTATCAATTACTCATTCGACAGTCTTCACCTTCCATTCCTGCCTCTAATCTGACCCCTACCGATCCATTCTCCACACGGCTGCCAGTTAAATCTTTCCAAACAACAATAATAATCATGCCAAATTCTCTGAAAACTTTAACGACACCCATTGCATCAATGATGAAATTCCAAAGATACACAAGACCATGCATGAAAAGGTTTACAGCTTCTGCTATATCTTTGAACTGATATCTTAGAATCCCATGAGTCATGCCACACTCTCTAGTTCCTCTGCCTCTATACATATTATTTCATATTAAGTATAATTAATTATTCCCACTTCTCTCTTCCTACCAATCTTTCACTTAACCCTCAAGCAAGTGAAGTCTCAGATAAGTCAAGGCTTTCTCTGGGATTCCTTCCCCAAATACCACACTATTAATATTCAGTTGATTGGCTAATTCCATCACGGGTATTTTCAGAGAACCTTGTGCTTTTCCAAATCATAGAACTTATTAGGGTAAGTGTGACTTAAATTTTAAACATCTACTTGTCAACATTTACCACAAACAAGACTGTAAAAAATGTAAGACAGGTAACTTCCTTACTTTAATATTTTAAAAATATTCGTGGTCATATGGAGGACGTCATTTCTGCTGAACAAAAATGCTGGCAAAGTTGATTCTAAGAAATTTGCAATTGGAGCTGGAGAGATAGCATGGAGTCAAGGCGTTTGCCTTGCATGCAGAAGAATGATGGTTCGAATCCTGGCATCCCATATGGTTCCCCGAGCGTGCCAGGAGCGATTTCTGAGCATAGAGCCAGGAGTAATCCCTGAGCAGCTCCTGGTGTGACCCAAAAACCAAAAAAAAAAAAAAAAAATGCAATTGGTATAAACTGTACCCAGGAAGAAATGTATTTTACATTTCAGCTAATTCTAAATAAGGCTTAAGTTTCAAAGAATGTGATCTCAATTATAAAGGATAGCTGAAAATTCAAGAAAAGGAAATTTAAGAGTCACAGTTCAGACCCCTGATCCCATATCTAATAAAAAACTATTTAACAGTTTAACTATTTAAGCAATTATTTGTCATGTTATGAGCAATGTTATTTAAAATATGAAACAATAAAATTATATAGAACTTTGAAAATGCTCAAATAGTAATTAGATGCCCTATAAAATTAGAATTAAACTTAAGTTTAGAGCTTTTATCTTTTTAAAGTATTTTAAAAGAAGTTATTTCATCTAAAATGTAAAAAAAAAAGAGAAATTTGTTTTTGATAAATGTTTGGTGATTCAAAATGAGAGAAATTTAGACATTAATGTCCAATTATAAGAATTATTATAATAGCACAATTTTAGCATAATACCACTAGTCTTCTTTAAATACATATCAAACACCCTGCATATTTTCTTTAGAGTTTAATATCAACCATCAAAATCTCTAGTGTCAACACCTCTTTTAAGAATTTATCCATGTTTCATTCAAGAAAAGTATTTTTAAAGCATGTATTATTTTGACATGCATTGCCAAACTGACAAGATCACAGTAATTATAAGGGTTTACATGTTTTAATTAAACCCTTAAAAGTCTTTCATAAAACTAGACTGATAGAATTTTATTCAGAAACTCAGAATCCTATCACATTCAATAAATACCATTTAAGAAGTAACTTATTGATCGAAATCCTCACTTTTATTTTGGTGTGAAAAATCACAACTGGTGAGATACCTATTATTAGTGCAAACATTTTCAAAACAATATAGAACCAATCAGAATTTATGAGCTATAGATATATCTCAGACTTTTCTTAATTTTCTCCTATGTCATTCTTGAACCAATTATCTCACAGAATATTAATAAACTGTTAATGAATATGGATTTAACACGGGTTACTTAAATACAGAAAGAAAAGATACTTAAACAAAAAGTAGCATCTAAGTTAAAAGTAGAAAAAAGAAAAGAAGTAGAAAAAAGTAAAATATTTTTTATTGATTAAGGTAATGTAAAACATTTTTTATTGATTAAGGTAATGATTTATAATATTGGAGATTTTTTGTTTGTTTTATCTCTGCTGGTGCTCAGGGGACCATTAATAATGCCGGAGATGGAACCACGTAAGCCTTATTCAATACAAACACCCTACCACTACTATCACTTTGGTTCTACATTCCTAATAATGATGATTTCATGTATACACAATTAATGCCACAACATCACCAACCAATATTCCCACCAAGGTTCTCAATCCTGGGCAATCATTAATATTTTATTTAATTTATAAATAAAAATTCCACAATTTACATTTAACAGAAAATTGTACTTCTCTAAGTTGTATTCTGGCTAAAGTTTTACCTCTTTCCTTTTAAGTAAAATTTTATAGCTACCACAAGGCAAGAGCAGAGAGAATTGCTAAAACTCCTGTAATATAGAGCATCTCCTCCAAAAGTGATGATTTAAAAAATCTGGTATAACTTTGGTTATGGTATTATCATACTTCTTGTGACTGAACTACTATGCACTGGCAATCAAAATTTAAGTGATAACTCTAATACTGTCAGTTATTTAAAGATGAAAGAAGTTAGACAATGCTGATAAATCATATTTTTGTGAACCAACACATATTTTATATTTTTGTTTGTGTTGTTTTAAAAGGTTTCTTTATAATGTTCTCTTTGCGTACATTATTGTTTCGATTTGCAACTCCATAATAGTGATGAGAATTTTTAATGTGACTATTAGTTTATTTTTTAATTTTTTTATTTGAAGCACCATGATTTATAATGCTATTGTGATCTATTATTTTTCTTTTTTGTACATCTATATTATTTCTTTTGTGGGGTAGGGGCAAACCAGTGATGCTCAAGGACTTACTCCTGGCTATGCACTTAGAAATTGCTCCTGGCTTGGGGACTATATGGGACGCTAGGAGATAGAACCACAGTCCATCCTAGGCTAGAATGGGCAAGGCAGACACTGTACCACTTGCGCCACTGCTCGGCCCTGTATTTATTATTTCTTAAACAGTCTTTCCATTTGATCATTTTTAATTTGTGTCCTAAATTACAGCAATTTTGCAGTTTTGCAATAAATAATATTTTAAAAAGTAAGAAAACTTTTAATTACTTTTTATTGATATTTTGGGGCTACATCTAGTGATGCTCAGATACTACTCCTTCCTCTGCACTTAGGAATTACTCCTGGTGGTGCCCACGGATATTCCCAGGAATGTCGGGAATCAAACCTGGGTTAGTCATGTGAAAAGTAAATATCTGATCCTCTCCACCACTGCCCTAGTCCCACAACTAGACTTTTTTTTTTTTTTTTTGGTTTTTGGGCCACACCCGGCGGTGCTCAGGGGTTACTCCTGGCTGTCTGCTCAGAAATAGCTCCTGGCAGGCACGGGGGACCATATGGGACACCGGGATTCGAACCAACCACCTTTGGTCCTGGATCGGCTGCTTGCAAGGCAAATGCCGCTGTGCTATCTCTCCGGGCCCCCACAACTAGACTTTTTAAAATGAAATATAAACTCCTTTTAGTATCAATATTAAAAGGTGAATTAAATAAGATCTAAATAACCCATCAATTTTTACATTAAAATTAAAAATAGTATTTAATGGTTTTAAACATATAATATTTATCTGATTTCCATTCACTCTTAAAACATCAAAATAAGCTTTTCTTTTACAAGTAGGTGGTTTAAACTCATAATAGAGTAATAGCTAGTGTTAATAAATTTTTAAGAAAATGTATAAAATAGGAAAAATTTACTACACTTAAAGCTCACTTTCAGGGAATATTAAGAATACTCCGAGTAAAGAAAGCAGTAGTCATATGTTAGTATAGAAATCTCTACTTGGATAAGAAATGAACCTTTTGTAAGAGACATCCCAATCCTTTAGACATAAGCAAGAGCTTACAGTGCAACAGAAAACATATGAGAATTTATTTTATACGATATATAGTGGTAACATCTCTCTAGATGTAATTATTTATGCTAAATAAGAAATGCAGAAAAAAGCGATTACTAAAATTACAACTATTACGTATCTTCCTAGCCAAAATATAATTAAAGCCTATATTTTCATTTCTAAATGACCCCGTTTTCATTTAATAAGTATTTAAACTCAAACGGAATTTAGTAATAACTATTTTTCAATACATGCAAACATTTTTTACTGTCAGAACAGTAATCAGAAGTACTGTCAGAACTTATAATCAAATAATACATTAAAAGTGAGCTATAATTATGTATGTTCTTTTATTTCATATGATCCTTACTTTTCTAATGGTGAACAGAAACCATAATATCCCTCCTTGTTCATTTAAAGTCAGAATTCTAAATTATATAACAAGTATCTCAATTTTATTCAAATTTTAAAGCAACAAGTACTCATCTAAGGTCCCTTTCTTTACTCCATTCTAAAATCTATGAGTTAGTAAGTGTTTAAAAGCAAGGGTATGTGAGTAGCATAGAAGTCAGACTTGTTAATAACTTGAAACTAATGAGACACAGACCAACTTGGGCTCTTTTTTCAAAATAACATATCTTCATATCTCTTTGCATTAAATTTTCAGTCAGTATGTGAGAACTAGCCACTGAAACCCCATTATCCTAATAGGTATTTTACTTGTAACTCCCAATACAACAAACATAAGGTTTACACAGTTGATTTTTCAAATGTCTAAACTTAAATATGTTGCATAAATAAGAAAATTTCAATTATTTGTAAAATTAACCTATGTAATACATATACCCAAATATGCATATTTATAAGTCAACCCACATATACATACATACATACAACACACATATTACCAGTGTTCACATAGCTAGAGCTATAAATTATAGTCCTTGAAATAATTATCCAAAATAATACAGCATAGCAATATCCTGATGGAGTCTAAATGAGCTATAAATCTAACAGAGCATGTCAAATGTAAGGATTCCCATTCTTAAGTATTATTGTCTAAATGCAACTGTTTGAAGCCAGATATTTCATTTAATAATAGAAAACTAGGAATAAAGATTTTTGTTCCTTTCTCAAGTGAATTTGATGCCTCTAACAACTGATAGATTGGAAGAAAAAGTATAGTTCTAAACTAAATTAAGTGTTCACAGAACAAACACAGTAGCAACAGTGCAAAAGCAATTCAAATTTCCTATCACCATGTTCCAGACCTTTTTTTAAAAATAATTCTGAAGTCAGAGGTTACTCCAAATTTCATGGCCATTCAGGCCACTGGCTAATGTAGCTAACGTGGGTGCCACTAAATAGCAACAATTGAAATAATGAACGTACCTGCATTTTCTTAAATTGTGATTTACTATGAGAAGTTATTTTCAATTCCACAAACTTTTTTTTATCTAAAACTGATTTACTGGTAGTATTTTAAAATATTAATTACATGTTACGTTCCAAGTGTTTAAAGTGACCTAAAATGAAACGTAACAAGAAATATATATACACAATCAAATGAGATATTAAAAATTAACCAACTGCATGGAATTACAGAAATTACAAATCATCTCTTATATGTCTGTGAGTCTGTGCACACAGATACTCATGTTTCACAAAAAAGGGAAAAGTATCCTTCCCTTTAATCTCCTCTACTTCCTACAGGTAATAACCTAACTGCTATATATCACAAAGACTCTTAAATATATTTTGAAATAAATGTATCATATATTTTTATCTGAAGAATTGGAACAGTATTACATTAAAACAAAGCATCAAAGATTCAAAATAAAAACTAAAGGCAATATTAAATTCATAAAATAAATGCTGAAATGCTTTATTTTTATGTAATTCTTTTGTACATGAACTAAGTATTTTTTTTTCAAAAAAATTATTGAATACCATGAATTACAAAGTTACAAATTTTTCATGATTGACTATCAGGTATAAGATTTTCCAACACCAATCCCTTCACCAGAGTCCACTTACTTCCACCAATTTACACAATTTTTCCCTACTGCCCCCAGCCTGCTCTAATGGCAGGTACTTTTTCTTTTTTTCTTTTTTTTTTTCCTTCTAGGCACTGTAGTTTACAATACTGTTACTGATGGGGTATTATGCATATCACACAAATACGTTTTAAAATAATTTAATGTCATTTTGTTTCATTACATTAGCAAATGATAATTTTAGTTTTGTATAACTCTATATCTAACCAAGTTTGTCTAATTCATTGAGAAAATTTAAATATATTCATACAATTTGTGTAGTCAAAGTCTACTTAAGAGCTTTACACTGATTCTTATTTTTAAGTAATATCAATGAATGTCCTAAAAATGGCAAAATATATTTAGTCAAAAGGTCAAATATATATAAATATGTAGAAAAAAGCAAATACATGTAAATACAACCGAAACGGAAATGGAAACATTATCTACTAATTTCCAAAATGCAAAAATTATTTTATTTTAAATGTCCAAGAATTGTATCTCAAATTGAAATATATTTAAAATAAAAATATTTCAGAAATGTTTCAAGACTTTTATTTTCCTCTCTTTAATATATAAGTTAACCCCCAATAATTATAATTTCATTTTTCAGCAACTTAATCTTTAATAATTTAATGATCTAAACTTAAACAGGAATGCAAGAATTTTTTAATGGATAAAGAAGATAAAAACATGCCAAGAGTAATGCTGCCTTTCAAGTTTTAACTTATCAACAATTTGATAAGATGAAATGTATTATTATAGATAATTGCTTAAATCCTAAGGCATTTTAGAATGATTTGAAATATAAGAGGGTAAACCTATTTAATTGTAGCATACAGTAATTCAATATTTTAGCAATTTCATACTTTAAAAAACCAAAATGAATCCATTTTTTCTAATCTTTTGGTAGAATTTTTTCCCTATAGTTCATTTACCATAAAATGTAATATAAACAACATGCAAAAATGGTCAAAACCACTGTCTCTCTAAATCATTAGAAAGGCTGCCTTACATCAAAGAATGATTAATACAAGAGAAAGATTTATCTAATCATTTTAATATTTTGAGAAGTTTCATTTTCAAAGATTTTTTCTTTAATCAGAAATTTAAATTCATCTTCCTGCCTTCAAAAAATATAAAAATCCTCATTTTTCATTACAAGGTCCTTACACAATTGCACCACCTAGTGCTTACTAGTCAATAATTCTACAAATCTAGTAAAGCTTTCTCAGTATTTAAAACAAAGCACTAGAATTATCATATCGCTACCTTACATCAACTTACGTAACTGAAATTATCTTTTTTTGACTGAGACTTAAGAATTTAAGATATATTAAATTTTAGATTTTAAACTTAAGTGAACTACTTAAATTTTATAAATGTATGAAAATACATTTCAGGGCCCGGAGAGATAGCACAGTGGCGTTTGCCTTGCAAGCAGCCAATCCAGGACCAAAGGTGGTTGGTTCGAATCCCGGTGTCCCATATGGTCCCCTGTGCCTGCCAGGAGCTATTTCTGAGCAGACAGCCAGGAGTAACCCCTGAGCACTGCCGGGTGTGATCCAAAAACCAAAAAAAAAAAAAAAAAAAAAAATACATTTCAAATGTACTTACAATAATTACATATGATTTCATAGACCACAGCAATAATACAATGGGAAGGCACTTGCCTTGCATGCAGCCAACCTGGATTCAATCCCAACTAACCCATAAAGACCATCCCTCAGCCCGCCAGATGTGATCTCTGTGCACAAAGTCAGGAGTAAGTCTAGAGTACTACTAGTGTGGCCCCAGAAAAAAACAAAATATATATATATATTATTTCAAAAACATGTTTTAAAGTTAAAAATACGTTTCAATGCCAAAATTAACAGAGAAAAATTAGAATTGTAATGTCCTCTTCCTGAGCAATTTCAATGACATAGCTTCTCTTATTCTCTACTCTTTTGGCTCCTACTGACAACAAGGTATGCTTCTATACTATCCAACACCCAAGTTTAAAGACTATTTAGCATGTGAAAGAAAAGGCATGCTATTATGGTTTCTTTAGTAAAAAATTATTAATTTCTTTAATTTATGATCCTGGTCCAGTTGGATAACATCTTTAAATATATGTCCCAGAATGAAAAAATAATTATCTTAAATTTACTATAATAGCCTGATACTATACAAGTAGTTAATACTATACACGGTGATCAGAAAACATAATTATTGTTTTACACAGTAATCAAGCCTAAATGATAACTATTCAACATCACTTCTATAAATAATTAAAACTAAGTATTCATAAAATAAGCTATAATAAAAGGAGAAAGCAAGGTATAATAGAAAGGTATTCTAAATCCCTTCCAAAGACATTAGACATATTAGCTATACTTGGAGAGCAGTCTTATTCCTTTTCCAATAGCAGGATGTCATCGTCAAGACTACAAAATTCCATGGCATGTAAGTATTCCAGTTCACCTATATGCCAACATCCAATGTTGAAAGTCAGAAAAGAGGCAAATACAGTTAGGCATAAAATAAGAGAGGATTGATAGAGGAGTGGGAGAGAAACAGAAAAGGGAGAGAAGAGAATAAAAGAAAGAAGTAAATGGAGACATGAAAATGGTGACTTTCAGTACAATACAAAAACTAAATCTAGTTCCCCACTTAAACAGCAGAGTATGCAAATCAAAATTCCCTTTGTTCTCCAGTAATTAATCTCTATGACCATTAATTTTTATCTTATAAATGCACAATCTGTGAACCCATGCTAATCTACCCTTTTGTCTTTGACCATCTCATTTTTAACCTTCCCTCCAGTAAAAAAGGTATGACTAAATTGTTTATCTAAAGATGAATAGGAAAACAATCCAAATAATATTCTTGCTGCCACAAAAACAAATATATCTCAGTTCTACATCAAAATATCTAAGTATTTATAGGGTATATTCCCTAAGAGTTTGAAAGTATATAAAAATGTGGTATCTCCATAGCAAAAAAAAAATTAGAATAAAAAGGTCTTTCAAGATCTACTCCTCTGGCTCCTCTAGTTGTTTCTGAAATATTCATGAGATTACTGTTAGTTACTCCAAAAACTAGACTACACGGAAGATACTAGGATCAATTGTAAAAGTACTATAAAATGTGGTTATGGTTGAAAATATTTTCTAACTTAAATAAAACTTACTAAAAACTGTCCAGTTGAACCAGACATGTCCAGGGCCAGTGATTTCCATGTTCTGAACGATTATGATCTAAGAATAACATAGAGTCCCAAAGCACCAAAACTATTAAAATGTGGGATTCTATATTCAGTAATGCAGAAAGAAATAAAATATTTGTAAGAGGCTAGTCTGTAATTAGCTTAGCAAAAATTTTAAAAACTGAGAGTGCCATTTGCTCCTGTTCCTCCTACAGAATAAAACAAAAGTAGAAAACGATAAGCAAAACTTTTATGTAGAAGCTAATACAGTAATGATTATTTAGAGTCTGGAATATCTTCATATCCTCTTGATTCTTATCTGTGTTCCGTTCTACTCGATCCATGCTTTCTCAGAGCAAAATGGTAACGGAGCAAAAAGAATTAGTCTAGGACTTCCAAAGGAAGGGAATAAATAGATAACTATCCCACCTCAAAATTTTTTGCCTTATACGCTATATTCTCATTGAAGGAAGATGAAATAAATCTACCTAACTTCTCCTAATCCTGGAGAACTAAAAAAAAAAAAAATGTCTTGGTACATACTGAAAATGGACCAAAGGAAGAACTTCTGAAGAACTATGTATGGTCTGAAGTCCAAATTATTTTAAAATTATTTTTCTTAGTTTAGTTTTGTTTTGGGACCATACCCAACTATGTTCAGAATTACTCCCGGTTGGGCTTATGTGAGCACATAGGGTGTCCTTGATCAAACCTAGGTCAGCCAAGTGCAAAGCAAATGACCAACCTTCTATACAATCTCTCCAGCTTTACAGTCCAAATTCTTGACATGGCTAGTCAAAGCACTTCAAGTTTCTAATATAGCCTCCTTAGGTACCAAACTGCTAAGTGCTCAATAGTACAATTTCTCTTAAAAGAAGAAATACACCATTTTATTCAAGATACCATAATCCCCCTCAATTTTTCTCTTTCCTTTATTAGCAGGAGGAAACTCTGGAGCCAAACTTGTTCATGCTCAAGGGTTATTTCTGGACTGTGTTTAGGAATTGCTTCCCATGATGATTAAGGGGATTTTCAAAAGGATGAAAAAAAAAATACTTACAAATCAGTCATTTTTGGGGGGAGGGTGTTGGGATCACACCCGGCAGCGCCCAGGGGTTACTCCTGGCTCTACGCTCAGAAATCGTTCCTGGCAGGATTGGGGGACCATATGGGATACCGGAATTTGAACCACCGTCCTTCTGCATACAAGGCAAACACTTTACCTCCATGCTATCTCTCCAGCCCCAAGAACAGTAATTTTTAAAGAGACAAACTGAGCTCCTAGAAATTAAACAAAACTGAATTAAAAACTCAACTGAAAAAACAGTTCATACCATATTTAAAAGTAAGAACACTAAAAGAATTAGTTTAAGACTTTGTTTAAAATACTTGAGTAGAAATTTGCTAATACATGGCTGGACATGGAGACTATTACGCTGAGTGAAATGAGCCAGAGGGAAAGGGAGAAACATAAATAATCACACACATTTGTTGGATATAAGGAAAACAAGAGATAATATGATAATACCCAGAGACAATAGAGGCTAAGGTCAGGAGGTCCAGCCCAGGGTAGGAAGCTCGTCACAAAGAGCAGTGAGTATAGCTAGAGTAGGGAAGGGACAATGATTGTTGGAACTGATCGCTCTGGACAAGAACTAGTAGCTGAAAGTGGAGAAATTAACAGGCAAGGCATCCCGCCAACAATAGTGGAAACCACAGAGTCAGAGAGAGAGAGAGAGAGAGAGAGAGAGTGAGAGACAGAGACAGAGAGACAGAGACAGAGAGACAGAGACAGAGACTAAGAAGAAAGAGAGGGGAGAAATACAGAGAAAGAGAAGAGAGAGGAGAGAGACAGTGAAGCAAATTGCATGCCCTAGAGCAAGGTGGGGTGAAGGTGGGGGTGGGAGGGAACTGGTGATGGGAAGGGTGCACTGGTGAAGTAGAGTGTACATTGTATGCCTGAAACCCAATAATAAACACATTTTAACCATTAAATAAATCAATTAAAAATAAACAAATGAAATAAAATACTTCTGTAGTTTAATAAATAGTACAGTGAAGTATTTCAGTAGTAGATTTGTTTGATTATTACTCAAAAAAGAATTAGAGGTGAAACTTGAGTAACTATTTTCCACATTAATAAAAAGCAATAATCTACTGATTCAAGAAGCACAACTACAAAGCAGAACTAAAAACAAAACAACTCATGCCTAGACACATCACAATGAAACAGAAGGCTAAAGATAAAGAACAAAATCTTAAAAGTAGTTAGATTCGCTTCGAAGAAGCTATACTTAGACTGACAGCCAAGAGAAAATATGTGGTGAAAGACAGAAACTGTGATCCCAAAAATTTACACTCAGTAAAAAATATCTTTGAAGAGTTAAAGCAAAATAAAGACATTTCAGAAAAACAAAAGCATGTGAAACAGAACACTTTAGATGCCCTCAAAGTTTGAGCTAAGACAACATTTAAGATAAAATGTAAGCCAAAGAAAAGTTAGCACAGATGGGATCTGAGATATTTTTTTTAAGGAGGGTTAAGAATCCTTCATTAAATCCATAATGCTAATTTCTGATTCCTTTTGAGATTAAAAAAAGTAATAAAATATAAATCAGCAAATATATTTAAGCCAGGAAGTAAGTAAATCATTTAAAAGTTCTAAAACCCAGGATAGAGTATAGCAGGTAAGGCACCTGCTTTGCATGTGGCCAACCCAAGTTCAGTCCCCAGAACCTCATATGGGCCTCCATCCCCTGACAAAAGTAAGCCCATTGCTCAGATAGGTGTGCTCCCTAAACCAAAAAACAAACAAACAAACAAACAAACAAACTGACCCTGGGGCCAGTTATGTGGCTCAGTGGTAGAGCACACGACTCACATATGTGAAGACCCATGTTCAATCCCCCAGGATCACATGAACAAATCTTAAGATATTGTTGAAAAGAAAACAAATGTATTAATTAGCCTTAGGTCTTCAAAAGTTAAAGATATATTTAATATAAGGTTAACCACTAAGAGAATGGAATTTAAATTTAAAATCTTCCAAATTTACAGAAGAGAAAAACAGAATTATAAAACAAAAAATGTATATATCATTATATTATCATTATATATCACTATATGTAATACACAGTTATTAAAAAATCCAAATCACTAGTACCAAAAGTGAGGATGCTAGTAATGAGAATTCTTTAACTGTAACCATACCCACAAACAGCTATCATGTTCGAACAGGGTCAGCTCCATAGACTCTTCTAGAATGAGATGTAAACTGAGCTGTCAAAGATTATGGCTACACTGGACCATGCAGCACAAAGCTGGCTATCTCAGGAGAAAGGGAGGTAAGTCTCCAACACGCTGAAGACATGCTTACTGCCTCCATCAGCCAGAATCATCATTTCTGGATGGCCTGCCTCATCACTAACTCTACGATTCCCTGCAGGGACGCCAATTTGACTACACTTCAGGTATGCTGCTTATTGGGCAGATATAACCAGGGCTATTTTTTAATAATATTTTTAAACACCATGATTACAAACATGTTTGTAGGTTATAGTCACAAAAAATACATCCCCTTCACCAGAGCAACCTTCCTGCCACCAATGGAGAGCTTTTCTGGAGAGAGTGCAAACACCCTACCCCATATCTTCCTTCTTCTAGGAAAGTCTGGCAGCTATAACCACATCCACAAATGCAATCACTATGTTTGAACCTGGCCTTCCTAGAGGTCCTTCAGCTGAGTATATATATATGCCCCTAAAATTTATATTATCATAACTTTGAATTTCTGAAAAACATTTGTTTGATGTTGTCATCTCTAAAGGAGCTCCCCAATTTAACAGACTGGACATATAACAAACAAGAACTTACTAAACCTGCCACTGTATTAATGACTTCATTGGTGATACATAATTTTCACAAATGAGTTTACTTTGCTTTTTTCTTTCTTTTTTCTCTTCTCTTTCATTTTATTTTTTCTTTCCATTTTTCAATAACTTTGCTTTCACTTATCTGTAAGCAAATGTACAATGATCAACTATGTAATGCATTTTCTCTTAAAAAAGAATTCTCATTTGATTTGTGGCTAAGATTTTAGAAGATATGTTTAACAGTTCTTATAAAACAAATTACACTATTAACACATAATCCAGCAATCCCCCTCCTTGGTATTTACCCAAATGAAATGAAAACCTGACAAAAGTAAAATCCTTTATGTTGGGTTCAGGGAATTGGTTCCATGGTAGGATGCCATGGCAGTCTTACAAGTGTGAGACCATAAATCTGGTCCTTACATTGCCATTGTAATCCCCAGTGCTGTAATCTCCAGTACACTGTCATCAAGTATGAACTCTAGCACACTAATATCAAGTATGTGTGAGCACTGCAATCAATTGTGCCAACCCCAGATATCACAACAAAGGAAAGGAGATGGGACTCGGAAAGAGGGAACCAACATAAAAAAAATCTATAAAATTTATTCACGATTGTCAATACTTAGAATAATTTCTTCATGAAGTTATCTAAATACCATATACAAGTAATATTTTATATTTATCCTTCTTCTGGCTTATTTCATTTAACATATCTTCCAGTTCCATGCTTGTTGCTGAAAATTGCATGATTTTATCATTCCTTAAGCTATGTAGTATTCTATTACATATACCTGTGTATATGTGCATATATGATATATATATATATATATACATTCACACATCGCCATGATCCACTTGTCTATTGTTGGACATCTAGGTTGATTCCAAGTCTTAGCTATGATACAAAGTGCTGCAATGAATAGTGGTGTACATACATCCTTTTGGATGAATGTTTTTTCTGTCCTGGGGATAAATACCCAAAAAGAGGAATTGCTGGATCATACGGCAGCTCAATTCTGAGTTTACTGAGACCCTCCATATAGTTTTCCATAGGGATTGAACCATGCAGCATTTCCACCACTCCATGAAGAAAGGAAATGTAATGGTCTAAAAGGGAGTTGTCTCAAACACCCTTGGCCCCAGAATATAGCAAGGAGAAAAAAAGAAGCTGAATGGAGGAGGAGAAACACAATATGAAAGGATGGAGGGCAGAGGCCAAGTGGTGAAGGATATTTAAAAAAAAGTTCAGAAATAAATATCAAAGCCAAAGTCAACAACAATGGAATCAAGAGACCCAAACTCTAACAATCTAAACTGTAAATGTGCCTGTTATACTGGCAGACAAGGGGGCAAGATGTGGTGGTATGAGATACACTCTGGGAATAGTAGTGAGAGACAGAAATAGAATACCTGCCTCAAAGAGAAGCATGGGGGGGGGGAGTGAAACGGGGGGCACTGTTGGTGAGAAGATTGCATTGGTGAAGGGGGATATACTTTTTATGGCTGAAACCCAACTACAAACATGTTTGCAACCATGGTGCTTAAATAAAGATATTAATAAACAAAAAGAAAATACTTGGAAGCAACCAAATACTGTAATAATGTAGTAGTAGTAGTAGCAGCAGCAGCAGCAGCAGCAGTAGTAGTAGTATTGTAGATACTGTAGTTCATATCAAAGGAAATGAACTGTCAAGTCATAAAAATAAAAAGAATCCTCAGGTACATTCTACTAATTCACTACTTAAAGATTCTTTATGAGCCCCACAAAATGGTATTTCAGAATCTCAGAATCAAAACAAACTATGGAGACATTTAAAAAAGATCAATAATTGACAGATGAATAGAGGGTGTTTAGACCAGTGAGAATATTCTAGATGATACCTATTAGTAAAAAAAAGTAATATGTATTAGTCAACATTCATAAACTATACAATACTAAGAGTAAATACTAATGTCATGCATGGACTTTGGGTTATGATGCATTAATTATTTATCAAATATACGATTTGGTTAAAATTAGTTGAGGAGGCTGTACACAGAGAGAGCTCAGTATTTTCTGCTCAATTGTGCTGTAAACATAAAACTGTTCCAAAGAAAGTATGTCATAAGAAAACTAATCAATACAAAATAAAACAAGGAGAAAATTAACATAAAACAGGAAGCACAAAAATCACAAATAAAATGGTAACTATAACCTGAAAAATGATTATATCACTGAAAATATGATTACATCAAATTACTCAGAGGGACCATGTGGTGCCAGAGATTAAACCGTAGTCTCCGGCATGCAAAGCAGTGCTCTAGCCCTTTGAGTTATCGCTCAGGGTCAATAAATTAATTAGGTACAAGACTAAAAGACTCAACTAAAATGACTGAGCTTGTCACACCATTTAAAAGACAAAGGCAAGCTTTTTTCTTGATCTGGAGGCTAGCTCTAGCTGGCATGGGTTTGGGGAGACCCCAGGCCGAAGGCCTTCTCCCTAGCTTGGGGTCTAGGAGCCTTGGCAGGCCCCCAGCCATGCCCCTCTTCTTCCCCCAGTCTCCAGGCCTTCCCTGGGTGCCAGCCCAGGCGGCCAGAAAGGTGGGGACCCTATCTTGGGGGCTGTTGGGATTTGCTGGATTGCGCAGTCACTGGCAACTTCTCACTGGTCTTTATTTTCAAAACTTCACGGGGGCTAATGCCCCGTGCACAAGTATATATTAATAGTATTCCCTATGATTAAGGTATGTTTTGCATATGCAGAATGTCCATCTTGTATTCTGCCCTTTCCCACACACCTAAAAGCTCATTTTTAGTCCTTCACTCCTCAACCCCAACTATCATTACCCCAAATTTACCCTTTTTAACTTCAGTACTGCACAGGCCAAATCACAGACCAAAGTGGTGCGCTGGATTTAACACCCCCCAATAATATATTTCAAAAGACATAAAAAGGACACATATATGTCTTTTGAATATTTTATGTGTATTTCCTTAACAGCTATAACTCTTACTAAATAATCTCTTATACAGTGACGATTTCCCCATTTTATGACTGTTCTCTTTGTGAGCTGTTCAATAAGGAATTCTAGTAAAAGAGTCCCTCAGTTTAATGTTTATGTTTGAATCAAGTCACGGGGTTTGTTGGACTTGTTCTAGCGACCCCATATGCACCAATAACACCACAAGGCATTATTCCTTTTTTGCATAGGCACATTAAAATGGTTAAATACTATATATACAAACAAGTTCTTATCTAATAGAGATAGGAACACACAAATCTTGTAATTCAATGGGACCTTACATCCCGAACATTGACATAATGATCTGGTGCAGGCCTCAGAAAAATGGGCATTTTTCCATTCACCCCTGAACCACGGAAGCCATCTACAAAACAACCAAGGTTGTCTATAACATCACCTGGAAGCAATCCTCTACCAGGGAAGACCCTACCCACTGCTCTGACATCAACCTACTCAAAAGAGACTTCTCAACACCAAGAAGACTTAGCAATGACCTGCTTTCAGAGCAGGGCTCTCTGCATTGCCCTCTAATTGTGAGATGAAACTAGAGGACACTCCACATCATCCTGACTTCGATGTAGGATATGCAGATTCCAGGATCTTTAATACAGAAACCTGACACCAACAACAGCGACTGTGTAAAAAATTAAAGTGTATTGGCACTACAGACAATGACTTGGGTTGGACAACCTAGTATGACCAGAGCCTAGACTTGGTCTTATGTCAGAAAACTTCAGGACTAGGGTCTCCTTTTATTTAGGCCATGTCCCCCATATGCAAACAACAACTGCCACTCTAACACAGATTTTACTGTGCTCATTTGACTCTAATCCTTAAAAAAATCCACTTAAACTTTTGAGGCTAACTTTAATATGCATGTGCATGGAACTGTAAAAAAATACTATGCCTTCAATGTTAAAGGAGTTACATAAATTTTATGGCATTAGATTGCTTTGTGTACTGCTAAGAAATGTTATAAAGTACTACAATCTGGGGACTTGAGGGACAAAGTAATTGTGCATGAGCTCTGTTTTATTTTTCTTAATATTCTTTGGCTGAAAGTTCAAAATTAAGGTGTCAGCAAGGGGATTTTCTTCTGAGAATTATATTTATGGGTGATTGAATTCCCACTGTAACTTTACCTTGTCCTCTATCTTTGCATCTTTGTTATCATAATAAAAAATAAAAAATTAGAAGAAGAGAAAAGACAAAGTCAACAGGAAATATTTGTTGTTGAAGAGAAACATCTAAGATACAAAGCTATATAAAAATTTCCAAAAAAAAAACAACAAACTATAAAAATACTAACCAAGAGCCAGAGCGGTGGTACAAGAGGGATGGCATTTGCCTTGCACATGTTGACCTAGAATGGACCGAGGTTTGATCTTCCGGCATCCTATATGGTCCCCCAAGCCAAGAGCAATTTCTGAGAGCATAGCCAGGAGTAATCTTTGAGCTTCACCAGATGTGGCCTAAACCCCCCCACCAAATACTAACCAAAAGAAACTTATTATGTACATATTATTATTTTGTTTGGTTTGGTTTGGTTTGGTCTTTGGGTCACACCCAGCAGTGCTCAGGGGTTACTCCTGGCTCCAGGCTCAGAAATCGCTCCTGGCAGGCTCGGGGGACCATATGGGATGCCGGGATTTGAACCAATGACCTTCTGCATGAAAGGCAAACGGCTTACCTCCATGCTATCTCTCTGGCCCCTATGTACATGTTATTATACAGTGGGAAAAAAACAAAGATAAAGGGTATTTCAGGGATAAAAAAGATCAGTTTTAAGGACAGAGGCCCAGATTAACCTGAAAACAAATTGTGAAGAGTATGTACCCAACAATGTTAAAATAAATAAAACAAAATTAACAAAATGAAGAGAACAGATCTGTTCCTTGAGCAGTCAGGAAAAAAATTAAGAGATAAAAGATTTTGAAACAGCATTAATACTATTTCAGAGAACACTACACACACAAACTGCGAATATACCTTCTTTTCAGCCTCAATTTGGAAATGAAAAAATTCAAATGGACCAAAACAAGTTTCAACAATTAAGAAAATGAGATTACATGAACATATTATATACTAAGATAATACAAATTAAGCTAAAAACAAAATGTGGGGGGGATAGTCAGTAGAAAATGTTAAGCATTTTAAATTAAACAACAATGAAATTTGTACTAAACATCCAAATGAGTTAACAAAGTACTTTATACTTAATGGAAATTGAAAAAATTATTAGATCATTATTGATTTAACTGTACTGAAACATTCACTCAAGTATGAATACTTTCTAAATTTCTTCAAAATATCATTTGTTTGGGGGCACACCTGGTTGTGCTGAAGGAATACTCCCAGGTTACTAGTTGAGGATTGTTCCTAGGTGTTACTCAGAGGGACCATGTGGTACCAGAGATTAAACCCTGGTCTCCTGCATGCAAAGCAGTGCTCCAGCCCTTTGAGTTATCTTCCAGGGTCAAAAATTATATTTACGCCCATCTTATATTTTTAAAGGTGCTTTATTATATTTCCTGAAGAAAACTGAAAAATTCTTTCAATAGCACTATATTTAATATATGTTTGGTCATACTTAGACATACATTTAGAGATTACTTCCTAACTTAAACATACATTTAGAGATTACTTCCTTTCTTTTTTTTTTTTTTTTTTTTTTTTGGTTTTTGGGTCACACCCGGTGGTGCTCAGGGGTTACTCCTGGCTGTCTGCTCAGAAATCGCTCCTGGCAGGCATGGGGGACCATATGGGACAACGGGATTCGAACCAACCACCTTTGGTCCTGGATCGGCTGCTTGCAAGGCAAATGCCGCTGTTCTATCTCTCCGGGCCTAGAGATTACTTCCTTTCTACAAGTAACTTTTCTGGCTGCTTTTATCCATTCATTCCAGAGAAAAAATTATACCTCCTTTATTTAAAAAAAAATCACTTTAATTTTAAATATATTCCAGATAACTAAAATGCTACTTAAAAACGATAATGCTTAAGCATTATATACAAAAACTTATATATACATTAGATCAATATAGATAAAAATAACTTCAACAGCTTATTGTAGATACTAAGAAGTAAGTTAGTATAAAAGAATACCTAGTCACTGGCAGTAAAGCTATCTTCTCCTTTGGAGTTTACAAATTAGCTAAGAAGACAGAGGACACAGATGCAATCAGTAAAAAAAAAAAAAGTGGTAGAAGAATTTATAGGAAATATGACTGAATCTCAAAGAAAAGGCATTAGCAAACAAGTTATAAGATTGCTTACTACAAATTAATTGTATTAAGCATGGAACAACTTGGACCATGGACCTGTATGGACCAACAATGATTAAAAATAGTTTCCAGAAGAAATGGATCCTACAAAGTGTTTTTTCACATTTAGAACAGAAAGAAGGTAAGGGGCCGGCGAGGTGGCGTTAGAGGTAAGGTGTCTGCCTTGCAAGCGCTAGTCAAGGAAGGACTGCAGTTTGATCCCATATGGTCCCCCCAAGCCAGGGGCGATTTCTGAGCACTTAGCCAGGAGTAACCCCTGAGCATCAAATGGATGTGTCCCCCCCCCAAAAAAAAAAGAAAGAGAAAGAAAGAAGGTAAGAGAACTATATATAATTAGAATCAAAGACTTTTTTCAGATTTAAATTAAGTGTCTGAAGATGATACTGATTGTGCAGTCATTAGAAAGATAAATTAGCAGGAAATTACAGAGACTCACTTATCACTGGAGCTAGCAACAAATATTTTTAAAACTTTTGATTCCATATACAGCACTGTAAATAGATGGGGGAAGGGAAGAAGAATGAATTGTAAAAATAAACTTGATTTAATTTACCAGCTATTCCCAAGTAACAAAATCACAAATGAATAATGGTAACTCCTCAATTGTTAAATTCTGTTTATGAAATATAATACTATTCTTTTGTTGCTGTTCTCTTTAAAGATTAAGCATTTAATCAAGGTTGTGGGGCATATTTCTCTCTATCTTGGTACATGTCAGAGCCAGTTATTTTTTGCAGCTTTGAAGTTGATTCAAGGTCTGTTATTTGTTAGGTCAGGGTTGAATGCCTGAGGTGTTTCATCCTCCAGGATGCTATTTTTCCTTAATGCATCTCCATTTTAAAATGATTTATGCACGGTAGAGTAAATGGTATTTCTTTAAAAATAAAGAGAAAACATATCAATCTTGTACTAATCAAGGCATAATTTTCTATTCTATTTCTATTCTATATTACTACTTGGGCTACAAAGGGTAAGGACCTGGCATTTCATGGCCAATCTTGTGTCAGTCCCCAGCACAATAGCATATGGTTCACCAAGCTCTGACAAGAGTGATCCCTGGGCACAGAATCAGTACACATTTCCCATCGCCAATGTCCCCTAATTTTCCTCCTAGCCTCCCCAAATTATTTCTCTTTCTTCTTTCTCTCTCTCTTTCTCTCTCTCATCCTCCCCCACTGTCTACTGTTTTTGCTTATGATTACAATACGATCTTTTTTCTTCCCACAAATGAGTATGATCATTCTATATATATACCATAATAAAAATATTTATACCCCATGAAGTATAATTATAGTGAAAATATAGTGTCAGTAGTAGCCTTGTGCCTAAATTCAATTCATTTCTGAGTAACTCATTGTATCTAAGCAGTGATTTCTTCATTATAAAATATAAAAGACAATTATTGTATTGCTAGGAAACATACATGTGTGTGCAATTCCACACTAAACACTGATTTTCCAACAGAGTAAATTCCATTGTTATAGATTATACTACAAAGAAAATAGTTGTAAATTTTGGAATGTCAAATTAAAAAAAACTGCAAATACAATTTAAGAGTGAGCAAAAAAAAAAAAAAGGTTAGTAAGTAAAAATACCTATATGTTATCTTGATAATATTGTCTCACAATGCACCAGTACATAAAACATCACCCAGTCCTATCTCTTCAATATCCTTAATATTTCTGAAGACCAAGTTCTCTCCACCTACACTGCTTACCACACTTGCCACCCCAACCATTTATTGCATGACCCAATAAAACTATATTTGATACTTTCTTCATGCTGCAGGTAAATGTAAAATTGATCCTGCCCCTCTTCAACCCATAATACACTAAAAATTACCATTTATTATCATTTATTTAACTTACAATATCCTGCAAGTAAATCTTTCACCTTCTTTGACCCCCAACTAGCTAAACTTTCAGGCTCTGCCTTTTTTCCACCACAAAAGAATAACACATACACTGACCCCTCTGCAAGGGACATACTTCTCCCTGCGCTGTTTTATGCAACTTAAAGAGCAGTTGCTAAAATGAGCTTTTCCCAGTCTCCCCATCTGAAAGAGACATATTTTTTCCTTAGAATCAATATACTTTTCTTTCATAACACTAAATAATACTTTGAATTCAACATTTTCATTTTTATTTTGTGTATTTAGACTTACTAGACTTTCTTACTAGGGAAGAGTACGTGAATGTAGTAGCTGATCATTTGTCCAAATGCCCTTTCTACTACTACACAAAGTTCAATTTCTAAAAAAAATTAATATGTAAATTTATGTCATTTTCATGTAATTTGAATAAAATTCTGGTAAGTATACTTTGAAAAGTACATAATTGGAAAATACTGAATTCAAATATGTAAATGGTCTCCATAAAAATACATTTTTCCATTTCCATTATGAGTAAATAATAACTAATATTCATTGAATATTTATCAAGTTTCTGACTCTTTTAGACTCTTTACACTGATCCTTACAACAACTAAACTCACTGCAGCATTATTAACATTAGCCAAGAATAAGGGGCCAGAGAGATAGCACAGCGGCGTTTGCCTTGCAAGCAGCCGATCCAGGACCTAAGGTGGTTGGTTCGAATCCTGGTGCCTCACATGGTCCCCCGTGCCTGCCAGGAGCTATTTCTGAGCAGATAGCCAGGAGTAACCCCTGAGCACCGCCAGGTGTGGCCCAAAAAATACAAAAAAAAGAAAAAAAACAGTAGCCAAGAATAAAAAAAAAATCTAAGTGCTCACTGACAGAGATAACTGGATAAAGAAAGTAAGGTATAATTACATGATGGGATTTGCTATTCAGCTATTTAAAAAATTAAATGTCATTTCCAACAATATAAATAAACATTGGAAGGTATAATGCTCAATGAAGTACAACACACACACACACACACACACACACAGAGAGAGAGAGAGAGAGAGAGAGAGAGAGAGAGAGAGAGAGAGAGAGAGAGAGAGAGAAAACACTGATACACTCCTGTGGCAAATAAAACATACAAATAAAAAAAAGTTCATAAAACCTTATTAGTGGTTTCTAAAAGATAAGGGAGAATAAAAAAAAAAGCAGAAAAAAATGGATCAATGTTAAGGGGTAGAATTAAAACTCTTAGTAACAGGGGCCAGAGTGGTGGTAAGGTATCTGCCTTACCCCGCACACACTAGCCTACGATGGACGGCAGTTTGCTTCCCTGATGTCCGCATATGGTCCCCCGAGCCAGGAGCGATTTCTGAACTCATAGCCAGGAGTAACCCCTGAGCTGACACCAGGTGTTGCCGAACTCCCCCCCCCCAAATCACCTCAGCAAAAATTTAGTGTCATATCTATAAGCTGAATGTAGTGTCCATAAACTTGAAGCCAAATAAATTAGAAATTTGGGCAGGCGTTTGCCTTGCACGTGCAGACATGGATTCAATTCCCAGCATCCCATATAGTCCCCCAAGTCTGCCAGGAAAGATTTCTGTGTACAGAGTCAGGAGTAACCCCTGAAGCCATGGACTATGCCCCTCACCAAAGAAAGAAAAATTGTACTTCAATAAAAAGAAAATATAAAATATGGACACTTAAATCATAGAGCAAACCATATGGATGACTCCCAAATTTTCAGAGTCCAGGAGATGGCTCAAAGTACTGAGGTCATACAAGGGGGCTGAGTTCAATCGCTGGCACCAACATGGTCTTCTGAGCACCATCATCACCCCTAAGCATCATCAGCCAAGGCCTAAAAACTAATAAATAAACAAACAAATCGCTGAGTAGTATTAGAGACATAGCTAAGTGACAGGGCACATGCTTTGCATTATGCATTCAATTCCTGACACCAACAAAACAGAAACCTACTTTCATAAAAGGAGCAAATTGAAGAAAAGTATGTATGCTTTCATTTATACAAAATTCAAAAAGAAAATAATTAAATAATCCAATATTTAGTATATAAATAATTAAACTATGAAAATGAAAGATAAAAATAATCTATAAGGAAAAGCAATAACCAATTTAAAACTCAGTATGGTGACTATCTCTGATGAGGAACTAAGAACATTCTATGTGATTTCAAATACATTAGCAATATTCTATTTCTTTTTTTGTTTTTGTTTCTTTGAACCTCACCCAGTGGCACTCAGAGATAACTCCTGATTTTACACTCAGAAATTACTCCTGATAGGCTCAGGGGACCATATGGGATTCTGGGGATAGAACCTGATCAGCTGTGACTAAGGCAAACACTCTACCCACAGTGTTATCGCTCCTGCCCCAACAAAACTGTATTTATTTTTTTTTGGCCACACTTGTTTGATATTCAGGGGTGACTCCTGGCTAAGCACTCAGAAATTGCCCCTGGCTTGGTTGGACCATATGGCATGCCAGGGATCGAACCACGGTCCATCCTTGGCTAGAGTTTGCAAGGCAGACATCTTACTTCTAGCGCCACCTCACCGCCCCCCAAAACTGTATTTCTTAAGCTAAGAAGCAAGTGCTTGTTAATTCTTTTTTTTTTTTTACACAACTCATATATACTGTGTATCTTTTCACATATATTTAGAAACAAGTATAGCAAATCACATATTGGATTGGAAAAATTCAGTTGAATATCTTGGGGTTAAATAGCAGAGCACATGCCTAGAAAAGCAAGGTCCTGAATTTGATCCCTGGTACTACATGGTCACCCAATCCCATCAGGTACCATAACACCAGCATCAGTGGGCATGACTGATGTAAAAAAAAAAAAAAGTGAAAAATTCTGAAAACTTTAAGTGTTTATCCTGTCTATAATGAACAGCAGGTTTTCTTTTTTATCTTGGTGCTAGAGATCTACACCAATTTCCTATTACAAATATTTGCTTACTCACCTGGGCAAGGGGTAAGTCAGCTGGAACTATTACTAACAAAAGCAAAGGAACTTTAAAAAAAATTGGTGGGGGACTGGAGAGATAGCATAATGGTAGGTAGAGCATTTGCTTTGCATGTAGCCAATCCAGGATGGACAGTGGTTCAAATCCCAGCATCCCAGCCATGGCTCTGAGCACAGAGCACCACCAAGGGTGACCCAAAAACCAAACCCCCCCCAAAAAAAAAACTAATGGTGGGGCAGGAGAGATTGTACAAGGGCTAAGGAACTTATCCTTGCATGCAACCACCCTAAGTTCCACACTCAGTACCACTCCAAGAACAGCCTTGATTCCCCTAGATTCCTAGGGGCCAGTGAGGTGGCGCTAGAGGTAAGGTGTCTGCCTTGCAAGCACTAGCCAAGGAAGGACCGCGGTTCGATCCCCCGGCTTCCCATATGGTCCCCTCAAGCCAAGGGCAATTTCTGAGTGCTTAGCCAGGAGTCACCCCTGAGCATCAAACAGGTGTGGCCCAAACAAACAAACAAAAGATTGATTCCTAAACAATGCGCACAGCCAGTTCTAAACCAAAACCAAACCAAAATTAAAAAAAAATTAAACAAAGATAATAATGTGTTTTCTTTTTTTGTCTTGTTTTGCTTTGACCCACACAGAGCTACATACAAGGATGACTCCTGGTAGTATTACCTAGGAGCATATTCATGTACTTAATTTTTAGCTACTAGGTAGAGTGATTTTTCCTTAACAAAAATAATCTTCAGTTAACTTTTACAACAAAAATGAGGTAGATAACAGAATCAATAGAAGCCTAAAGAATCAGACTCCAGAGGGAAGGATATGTTGAAAACTCTGATCCACAAATTAAGATTCCACATCCCTGGAAACTTACTGAACACATTCCCTAACTCTCCTACCCCTGAGTGTCACTGGGTATGCCCCCCTCAAAAAAGGAGATATAGAATTAAGAATGATCAGTTTGAAATCAATAGTGGTATGGAGATTAAAAACAAACTCTCAATATGTATAAAAGATTTGAGTAATAAAGGAAAACAGGAAAGTGTCAACTTTTCATGACATTAAAAAAGTAATTAAAAGTTGCATCAGGAATCATAGAAGGCAAGTATAATGAGATTCTTATAATGGTATAAGAATTAAGCAATCAATTACTGAAAAGCCATCTAGAAACTGTGTGTGTGTGTGTGTGTGTGTGAGAGAGAGAGAGAGAGAGAGAGAGAGAGAGAGAGAGAGAGAAAGAGAGAAATGTAGAAAGTCATTAATCACTTTTATAAGACTGAATGTGGTTCTGTGAAGAGTAAAAGGAAAGCGAAGGAACAGAGAAATACAGTATTTACTATTATTTCAATAAGAAGACCTAATAAAATATGGTGACTACTTGATTAATAACAGAAAGAAATAACTTTAAGGATGATTTTTTTTTGTTATATGACTTGGGACAAGTGGATGAACAAGATTTGTGCGAAGAGTGTGGGGTGAATGAAAAGTAATGAAAGGGGATGTTTTAGGATCCAGAATGAAAAGTTCTAGTCTTAGAAAAGGGAATCTTTTCCACTAAATGAGAAGGAAAGCTATGCATGGAGGTAAGTGATTCAGTAGGTGGGTGGGTAGATGGGGAGAAGCAGGTAAATATCCTCTATTGAGGATCTTAGGGAGAGATAATATGTGCATTTAAAGAGAACCTTGAAAGTTAGAATATGTTCTAATGAAAATGGAAAAACTAATAATCCTAGTAGCACCACTGGCACCTCATCTTTTTAAATAAATCTTAACCTTTTTGTGTGAAATGGCTGGCAACTAAAGGAATTCTGATCACAGAGGGCTCCTATTTGAGAAAATAACAACAGTATGATGGTCCTTTAATTCCCAAAACATTTGCATAATTATTAGAAAAAATCAGAATGGAAGGCAAAGCCTTAGTAAGTTATTTTTTCAACAAAGAATAACTGACCTAAAAGAGTCTGTCTTAAAAATATTAACATAATGGCATCATCCACTGCAGTGTTTACATATGACAGCATTCTATTTAAAACTAGAATCTGGGCCCAGAGAGATAGCACAGCGGTGCTTGCCTTAGAAGCAGCCGATCCAGAACCCAAGGTGGTTGGTTCGAATCCCGGTGTCCCATATGATCCCCCGTGCCTGCCAGGAGCTATTTCTGAGCAGACAGCCAGGAGTCACCCCTGAGCACCGCCGGGTGTGACCCAAAAACCAAAAAACAAAACAAACAAAAAAAACTAGAATCTGTTTTAGCTTCTGAATTGTAAGATACACCTTTCATGTCAAATTTTCCAAAGGCTTGCATAACAAGCAACTGATGAGATAGTCTACTTCATTTAAAATGGTATCATTTCATACTAATCAAGAAATATGTAAAAAAAGAAATCACACTCCTAAACATATATACAACCAATGAGGACCAGCAAAATATTTAACACAATTACAGTATTGACAAATCTGAAAGAAGACATCAATAGCAACGTAACAATAGTGGGAGAACTCAACATTGCCTTGTCACCCCTTGATAGGTCATCAAGGCTGAAACCCAACAAGAATATACATGTTTGAAAAGAGAAATGGAAGACAGTAGTAAATATACAGAGGGCTCTCCACCCTCAGAACACTGCATACACATTCTTCTCTAATGTACATGGTCATTTTCCAGGATAGGACACATACTGGCCCATAAAACATATCTCCATAAAATCAAGTGTACAGACTACCTAATTCTTAGATCACAGGGCACTGAAATTAGAAGTGAACTACAAAGGGACACAGAAAAAAAAAAACAACTCTATCTCCTGGGAATTAAAGAGAGCACTAATCAACTAGTGGGTCAGAGATGAAATCAAAGAGGAAATCAAAACATTCCTAGAAACAAATGACAATGAAGACAAAAATGATCAGAATTTATGAGACACAGCAAAAGCAGAAGAAGGGGCCTACAAATGACACAGCTTATAAAATTAGAAAATGATCAACAAAAGGAACAAAAAATAGGTAGGCAGAAGGAAATAACAAAGCTAAGAGCAGAAATCAATAAAATGGAAGTAAAAAAAGGGGGTATATGGGATGTATAAAGGGAACTGGAATGGGGGGAGGACATAGTTGGTGATGGGTATTACCCTGACTCACTGTTAATATGTATCTAAAATACTACTGTGAAAGATATGTAAGCCATTATGGAAAAAAATATGTTTTTAATCAGAAACTTTCTTTGACTTACATGTATTTTTATTATATCAATTATATTATATGTTATGTTATGTCACTATATTATGTTATATTAGTTTACCTCATTATGTTAATCAATTTTGTCTCTTGAATAAATTCTTACAATAAAAAAAAGATCAAAAGCAAAAGTTGGTTCTTTGAAAAATATAAGTAAGATTGATAAACCACTGGCAAAACTCACAAAGAAATGTAGAGAAACTTAATAAACAGGATTAGAAATGAGGGCCCGGAGAGATAGCACAGTGGTGTTTGCCTTGCAAGCAGCCGATCCAGGACCAAAGGTGGTTGGTTCAAATCCCGGTGTCCCATATGGTCCCCCGTGCCTGCCAGGAGCTATTTCTGAGCAGACAGCCAGGTAACCCCTGAGCACCACCGGGTGTGGCTCAAAAACCAAAAAAAAAAAAAAAAAACCAGAAATGAAAAGGGGGAGATCACTACAGATACTGCAGAGATTCAAAGAGTAATCGGAGACTAGTTTGAGAAACTCTATGCCACGAAACAGGAGAACCTGGAATAAATAGATAATTAATGGACTCTTGTAATCTTCCACAGTTAAACCAGGATGATCTAATATATATAAACAGACCCATCACAAATGAGGAAATTAAAATGGTAATCAAAGGTCTTCCATATAGCAAAAGCCCAGGCCCAGATGGATTCACTAATGAATTATTTCAAACCTTTCAAGAGAAACTACTATTACCAATGCTTTTCAGGCTCTTTCATTGAAAAATCAGGAACACTCCCAAATAGTTTCTATGAAGCTAACATCACCTTGATACCAAAACCAGACAGAGATGCTGCCAAAAATGAAAATTACAGACCAATATCCCTATTGAACACAGATGCACAGATCCTCAACAAAATCCTGGCAAATAGGATGCAATGCATCACCAAGAAGGTCATTCACCACGACCAAATAGGTTTCATCCCAGTAATGCAAAGATGGCTTAACATCCATAAATCAATCAACATAATACACCATGTCAATAAAAGGAAAAAGAAAAACCATATGATCATATCAATAGATGTGGAGAAAGCATCCGATAAGGTCCAACACCCATTCTTGATAAAAAAAAAAAAAATCTCTCATTAAGATGGGAATGAAAGGAACTTTTCTCAATAGAGTCAAGGTCATCTACCACAAGCCAATGGCAAATATTATTCTCAATGGAGATAAAATAAAAGCCTTTCCTCTAAAATCTGGTACAAGACAAGAATTCCTTTTCTCACCATTCCTATTCAACATAGTGTTGGGAGTACTTGCCCTAGTGATTAGGCAAGAAAAAGATATCAAGGGCATTCAGACATAAAAGGAAAAAGTCAAGCTCTCACCGTTTACAGATGACATGATACTATATTTAGAAAACCCTAAAGACTCTGCCAAAAAGCTTCTAGAAATAATAGATTCATATAGCAAAATGGCAGGCTATGAAATTAACATGCAAAAATCAATGACCTCTTTATATACCAATAATGATAGAGAAGAAATGGACATTAAAAAAACAATCCCTTGGGGCCAGAGAGATAGCACAGCAGTGTTTGCCTTGCAAGCAGCTGATCCAGGACCAAAGGTGGTTGGTTCAAATCCTGGCGTCCCATATGGTCCCCTAAGCCTGCCAGGAGTGATTTCTGAGCAGATAGCCAGGAGTAACCCAAGCACCTCCGGAAGTGGCCCAAAAAACAAACAAACAAACAAAAAGCAATCCCGGGGCCGGAGAGATAGCATGGAGGTAAGTCATTTGCCTTGAATGCAGAAAGTCGGTGGTTCGAAGTCCGGCATCCCATATAGTCCCCTGAGCGCTGCCAGGTGTGACCCCCCCCCAAAAAAAATTCCCATTCACATTAGTGCCACACAAAATCAAATAACTTGGAGTCAACTTAACTAAAGAAGTGAAGGACCTATACAAAGAAAATTATAAAAGGCTGCTTCAAGAAATAAGAGAGGACACTAGGAAATGAAGACACATACCCTGCTCCTGGATTGGCAAGATTAATATCATTAAAATGGCAATACTCCCCAAAGCATTGCACAGATTTAATGCATACCTCTAAAGAAACCTGAGCCATTCTTCCAAGAAGTGGATCAAATGCTCCTGAAATTCATTTGGAATAATAAACACCCATGAACAGCTAAAACAAACTTTGGGAAAAGGAATATGGAAAACATTACTTTCCCTAATTTTAAATTGTATTATAAAGCATACTTATTAAACAGCATTGTATTGGAATAAAGACAGAATCTCAGATCAGTGGAATAGACTTGAGTATTCAGAAAATGTTCCCAAGACATACAATCAATTAGTCTTTGATAAGGAGAAAGAAATGGAGCAAGGAAAGCCTCTTCAACAAGTGGTGTTGGCACAACTGGTTAGCCACTTACAATAAAGCAAACTCAGACCCCCAGCTAATACCATGCACAAATATCAAATCCAAATGTTGATTAAAGACCTTGATATCAGACATGAAACCATAAGGTATATAGAACAACACGTAGGTAAAATACTCCAGGACATTAAAATTAAAGGCATCTTTAAGAAGGAAACAGCACTCTCCAAACAAGTGGAAGCAGAGATAAATAGATGGGACTATATTAAAGCTGAGAAACTTCTACACCTCAAAGGAAATAGTGCATAGGATACAAAAGTCACTATAGAATGGGAGAAATTATTCACCCAATACCCACCAGATAAGGGGTTAATATCAAAGATATACAATGTAATGACAGAACTTAACAAGAAAAACACATCTAACCATCAAAAACTGGGGAGAAGAAATAAACAATTTCTCAAAGAAAAACAAATGGCCAAAAGATACATGAAAAAATGCTCCACATCACTAATCATCAGGAAGATGCAAATCAAAACAACAATGAGGTATCATCTCACACCACAGAGACTGGCACATATCACAAAGAACAAGAACAATCTGTGCTAGAGAGAATGTGGAGAAAAAGGAACTCTCATCTGTTGATGGGAATACCTTCTAGTCCAGCCTTTCTAGAAAACATTATGGAGATTCCTCAAAAAACTGGAACTTGAGCTCCCATATGACCCAGCTATACCACTCCTAGGGATATACCTAGGAACCCAAAAATACAATTCAAAAATCCCTTCCTCACACCTATATTCAATGCAGTGTTATTTACAATAGCCAGACTCTGGAAACAGCCAAGATGCCCTTCAACAGATGAATGGCTAAAGAAACTATGGTACATATACACAATGGAATATTATGCAGTCATCAGGAGAGATGAAGTCATAAAATTTTCCTATACATGGATGTACATGGAAACCATTATGCTGAGTGAAATAAGCCAGAGGGTAAGAAAGAGACACAGAATAATCTCACTGATGTATGGGTTTTAGGAAAAATAAAAGGCATTATTGTTATAATCCCCAGAGATGAGGTCCAGAAGGACTGGCTCTCACACAAAGAGTGCTGTGTGCAGTTAAAAAAAATAACAAAAAATAGAAAAAATAAAAATAAATAAAAGCCTGAACATGATAGATTTTCTCTCTTATCACTACTAAAAATCAATCCATATTTTAAAACACCAAGAGAAAAAACTGTTAAAGAGCTAAAGGAAAAAATACAAAACTAGAATTTAACAAGTTTGATCACTTACTTTCAGTTCATTATAATTCTATAGAGATAGATGCTAATTTTAGAAAACTGGCAATACTACAAATTATTCCTGACAATTGAAATGTAAATTAGTCTCATAGAATATTACCTACTATTATCCAGTGAACATTGACCAATCTTGTCTGTTCTCCATTCACTTTTCAGTTCACTGAAAAATTCTTCAGTTGATTATAATCATGTGAACCAGCAACAATATTATCATTAGTGACTTACATAAATAGTAGACATGTTCATTATATATCTGTATAAATGTCATGATCATATTCTCTTTAAAATGTATCCTTCATTCTATTTATGACTGAAACCCAACTACAATCATGCTTGTAATCATAGTGCTTAAATTAAAAAAAAAAAAAAAGGTAAAAAAAAAACATATCCTTTAACAATAGTTTTCTCAGTAAAGGGTTACAATACAAATTAAACTTACATAGCTAATACAAATAATACAAGCTATAAAACTACGGCAAAGGAGAACTGCTTATAAAACAAGTGCACTAATAGCACTAATCACTGATATTATTTCTCTAGACAAAACAAGAGAATAGACGGTATCAAACCCTTGGTCTTAGATTACAATACTCAGATTACCAAACAGTGAAGCAGATGGTGAAGAGAGGAATACAGATAATGTACTAGAGGTGAAACAGGAACAGTGGAGAAGGTTTTGGATGCTTTTGTGTTATCAGGGTGTGGTAACTTTATACATAAATGCCATAAAACTTACCATTGTTAAGACCATGTTATCTAAACTATAAAAAATTATTTCTTAATTATTTCTTCATATTATATAATGGAAATAATCTAGAAAAGTCTTGTTCTCCACAATAGGTGGACTGTATCTCATCCTGGCTCTCTTTCCTTTCCATCCTCCCTATACAAATGAGCCTAAAAACATTGTAAATAATCTAGAAATGTCTTGTTCTCCACTATAAGTGGTATGTATCTCATTCTTGCTCTTTCCTTTCCATGCTCCCTATACATATGAGCCTAAACACATTGTATACAGACTATATATACTGCAAACTGTAAATTATATAGTAGATAAATAGACAACTATACAGAACAAAAATTTATACATACAGATACATATATATGCATAAACATATTTTAATGACAGTGTAAAAAATTAGAACTATCCTATTAAATGAATAAGTTCTAACACATAGAATAAGAACCCAGAAAACATCAATAATCCCTACACTTTAATTCTTTATTTTTAATATTTTTTATTTCTCTAATTTGCACTTGAAATTATTGGGTGGGTCAAACACACATGGTCTCCCATCAAGATCCAATAAAGGTACTATCTCTGTCTTTGTACTTTCTACAATACATTGATTTGATGTTTTATATTTATAAAAACAGCAAATTAATACTTTTTTATAAGTATTTTGAACATTTTCTCCAAAGAGATATGAACTTTGCCAACTTGTCTTTCCATGGTTTTTTATTCCATAAAAAGAAAAACATTCCTCAATATGTGGTAGAAGTGGAAGTGAAATTCTTAAGAATATTTCTAGCTGCAGAAGACTCAGATAATATAGCTCATTTAAACAGGAAAGTAAAATAACATGTATCAAATATTGAGGAGCTGGAGAAATAATATTGCCATTAAGGAATTTGCCTTGCCCACAGCCAACCTGGGTTCTATTTGCAGCATCTCATATGTTTCCCTGAACCAACTAGGTATAATACCTGAGTACGGATCTAGGCATAAGCCATGAGCACTGCTAAACTTGTCCCAAATACTAAATACTATATATAACACAGGATGCGGACAAAAAACCAAAAATAAATAAATAAATAAAAAGAAAGAAACAAATAGCTTAATTTTTTTACCATAAACAATTAATATCAATTTATCAACATTTAGGTACACTCTAATTGTTCACATTGCTTTCTTACTCCAATCAGGAGCATAATTTGGACCACAAAGCTAATATTGAGGGTAAAACACTTTCCCTGGTTAATCCTAGTTAATCCTGATTAATCCTGGTTCAATTCTTAGAACACCTTGAGGATTGGTCCCTTGTTCCTTGGTCCGTTGAGCACTGCCAGGAATGATCCCTGATTACAGAGTCAGGACTAAGACCTGAGCATAACAGGATGTAGCCCAATGCGATCCACCCAAAAGGAAATATATTCATTATTTAGTATCAAGGGGCTTTTTTTTTACAGGAACACAGCTAAGAAATTTTAGACATGGGTTAAATAACTATTAGGTAATAGCTTTCTAATAGTGACATAAGAAAACAATATTTCACAGAAAGAAAATATCATGTCCTTTTAAAGCCTACACTATAATGTAATTCAATAATTCAATTTCAAATGTTCTTAAAGTAATTTCAATCAACAGTAACCAAAATGTATTTTAAATTCCCTTGACAATGGTTGAATTCAGAATGATAACTTAATACTTTTAGATGCATATTTAAAATCTTTATATTAAATTCTATCTATCACTTTCCAAAGTGATAGTTCCTGAAGCCAAAAGCCAGACTACATGTCTCTAGAATAATCTTTGTAGTAGTTTTAAGTTCAGTAAGTCTAAATACCCTTCCCAATATTTCTCTGGCTGGCCTAGGCTTGTTGTAAACAGAAACTTCAGTTAAGCAGTCTTTTTTAAATGTCAACACACTTAACTGACATAATGGACAAGGAAAGTATTGTACTTTAAAATAAAGATACTTTTCTTCTTGTGAAAAAAAGTCAATCATCTGAAAGCATCTATTTAAAGGATATGGGATACTTTTATATTCTCTAGAAAAAATTGAGGGGACATATTTCACCTCACCTTTCCTTGCCTTTACTGCATTTCAAATAAGACCAAGAAAGCAAATGGCTATGAATTGCAGAAATAAGAAGTACATCATTAAAAGATACAGGCCTACGAAATTTAATGGCCAGATAAGCCTGTAATATTCCCAAAATCTGCTCTATAACTTTAATATTTGAAAACAATCAAATAGATTTATGTTAAACACCAAGATCCCTAGAATATTCCCTCTACAATTTTAACCAAACCAAAAAAGGGGGGAGGCAAAGCTATAGAGCAGCGTTAGGGCATTTGCGTTGGCATGCAGCCAACCCAGGACGAACTGTGGTTTGATCCCCAGCATCCCATATGGTCCCTCAAAGCCAGGAGCAATTTCTGAGCTCATAGCCAGGAATAACCCTCGAGAATCACTGGGTGTGGCCCAAAAATCAAAAATAAATAAATAATAAAAATAACATTTTATCCAAATAGCAACTATTTTACTGATTATAATAGTAACACAACAAACACAAATAGATCGGTATAAAAAGTTTATGCATTTTAAGTGCTAAATTATACATGGAATTAACTGAAATATTGTATTTTAAACATTAGCAATTAATATCTTAGTCATATTAAAAAGGAGAACAAATGATATTCGATGCAAGAAATTTTCAATGGCCAATTGTATTCATATTCATTATAGTTTGGGCTTCTGGAAAATAACTTCTGTCTAGTTTACAACAAAAAGAAATGTTTGATAACTCTTTTAAGACATACACAAAATGGGTCTGAAGAGATAGCACAGCAGTAGGGCATTTACCTTGCACACAGCCAACCTTAAATGAATGGTGGTTCAAATCCCAACACCCCATATGGTCCCCTGAGCCTTCCAGGAGTGATTTCTGAGTGCAGAATCAGGAGTAATCCCTGAGCACTACCGGGTGACCCAAAAACAAAACCAAAAAAAATAGCGTGTAAAATTAAGCCATTTAATTATAAAAACAGTTTAGGGAAAGAAATACTGAAAGAACTTTTCAAACTCATTATGCTTTCAGAGTACATTGACTAAGAAACTCTAAGTGAAAGACCTGAATACTTTGGTAAATTTTAGTAAAGCCTTGAATGATTAGTGTGTAATAAATCCTTTTTCATGTCAGGTATTTCACATTTCTTTACTTTCAGTCAAGTTGAAGAATGGCCTAAATGAGTTATGGGTTGAAAGATCTCTGAAAAACAATTTCTGATAACAGTTTTGCAAGTTACATGGAAAGAGTTCAAAGAATTTCCACCTTGTTTATGTATATAGGGCTTCTGTAGATAAATCATAACTGAAACAGAAGTAAATGTTGAACTTAGGTTAGTCTCTTTATAATTTTAAGAAATATTCATTCACAGATATACAAACCTATGGGGAAAGGAGGAATCTTTGTATTCCCATCCATTAAAAGACATTTCTATTGCAATTTACTTTTAAGTTTTTCCCACCATAAATTGGTTTCACATAATTTTTAAATTCAAAACTTAACAGGGAGCCTGAGTGATGACATAGTGGTAGGGTATTTTTGCCTTGCATGCTGCCAACCTGGGTTAGACCCAGGTTCGATCCCCAGCATCCCTTACAGTCATCTGCACTTGACAGGAGTGATTTCTAAGCACAGAGCCAAGAGTAAACCCTGAGCTGTTGAGTGTTGCAAAAACAAAAACAAAAAACAAAAAAACTTAAGTGACTTTATTTCTTTTTTTTTCTTTTTGACATTTTTTTTCTTTATTTAAGCACCATGATTATATACATAACTGTAGTTGGGTTTCAGTCATAAAAAGAACACACACACACCCTTCACCACTGCAACATTCCCACCCCCAATCTCCTCTTTCCTGACCCACTGACTGTAATCTAGAGAGGCATTCTATTTCTCTCACTCATTAACATTGTCATGATAGTTAGTGTAGTCATCTCTCTAACTACACTCACCACTCTTTGTGTTGAGCTTCACATTGAGAGCCAGTCCTTCCAGACATCATCTCTGTTATCTCTGGGCATTATTACAATGAGAGTTCCTTTCTCTCCACATCCCCACCAGCCCTGATTGTTCTTTTCTTCGTGATGTGTGCCAGTCTCTGTGGCATGAGATGGTACCTCATTGTTGTTTTGATTTACAACTCCCTGATATTAGTGATGTGGAGCATTTTATCACCTTTTAGCCTCTGTATTTATTCTTTGACAAATTGACTGTTCATATATTCTCCCCATTTTTTGATGGGTTAGATTTTTTTTTTCTTGTTAAGTTCTGTCAGTATCTTGTATATCTTCAATATTAGCCACTTATCTGATGGGTATTGGGTGAAGTTTCTCTCATTCTGTGGGGGGCTTTTGTATCCTAGGCACTATTTCCTTTGAGATGCAGAAGCTTCTCATCTTACTATAGTCATCTGTTTATCTCTGCTTCTACTTGTTTGGAGAGTGCTGTTTCCTCCTTAAAGATGTCTTTAATATCAATGTCATGGAGTGTTTTACCTACATGTTGTTCTATATACCTTATAGTTTCAGATCTGATATCCAGGTCTTTAATCCATTTGGAGTTGACCCTTGTGCATGGTGTTAGATGGAGGTCTGAGTTCGCTTTTTTGCAAGTGGATGACAAGTTGTCCCAACACCACCTGTTGAAGAGGATTTTCTTGCTCTATTTTGCATTTCTTGCCTCTTTATTTAAGATTAGTTGATTGTTTTCTGGGAATATTCTCTGAATATTCAAGTCTATTCCACTAATATGACTCTGTCTTTATTCCAGTACCATGCTGTTTTAATGACTATAGCTTTGTAATACAATTAAAAGTTGAGGAATGTGATGCTTCTCATATTCCTTTTCCCAAGGGTGTGCTAGCTATTCATGGGTGTTTATTGTTCCAAAATAATTTCAGGAGTGTTTGAACTACTTTTTTTTGAAGAATGTCATGTGTATCCTTAGAGGGATTGGATTAAATCTGTACAATGCTTTGGGGAGTATTGCCATTTTAATGACGCTAATACTCCCAATCCATGAACGGGGTATGTGTCTCTATTTCCTTGTGTCCTCTTTTATTTTTTGGTTTTTGGCCCACACCAGGTGATGCTCAGGAGTGACTCCTAGCTATGAGCTCAGAAATCACTCCTGACTTGGGGGACCATATGGGACACTGGGGGGGGGAGGGGTGTCAATCACAGTCTGTCCTGCATGAGCCATGTGCAAAGCAAATGCCCTACCACTGTGCCACCACTCCAGCCCCCTCTTTTATTTCTTGAAGCAGGGTTTTGTAGTTTTCTTTGTATAGATCTTTCACCTCTTTAGTTAAGTTGACTCCAAGGTATTTGAGTTTGTGTGAAACTAATGTGAATGGGATTTTTTTAATGTCCATTTCTTCTCTATTACTATTGATGAACAAGAAGGCCATTGATTTTTGCATGTTAATTTTGTAGCCTGTCGCTGTGCTACATGAATCTATTGTTTCTAGAAGCTTTTTTGTAGGGTCTTTAGGGTTTTTCCATATATAGTATCATGTCATCTGCAAACAGAAAGATGTTGACTTCTTCCTTTTCTATCTGGATACCCTTGTTTTGGGGTGCTTTTCTTTGGGTTTCTCTTAGCTGTACTCTTTGGACATGCAGGATTTGGTTGCATGCCGTCTTTAGCTCTGGGAATTTCTCTGCAATGATGTCCTTGACTGTTGATTTTTCCTGATGATTTTCTTCCTGTGTTTCTGGGACTCCAGTGATTCTTATGTTGTTTCTGTTGTATTTATCAAAGACTTCTATTTTCATTTGTTCACATTTTTTGAGTATTTTTTCCATTTCTGATCATTTGCTTTAAGGCTCTTTTCCAATCTCTTCTGTTGTATGGAATTGTTATGCTTCTCATCTTCCAGCTCACTAAATCTGTCCTCAGCTGCTGTTACTCTGTTGGAGAGGCTTTCCAGTGAGGTTTTTATTTCATCTACTGAGTTTTTCAGACCTGTTGTTTCAGTTTGGAGTTTTATAATTTCTATCTTTGTGATCTGTTCAGCTCAATCTAATGCTTTCTTTGAGTTCTATGAGCATTCTCCATGTTTCCATATTTCCACTCTAAACTCCTTATCTAAAAGGCTAACTAGGTGGTTGGCTCTTCTCAGGTCATCAGAGCTGCCATATTCATTCTCTATGCATGAAATTGGCCTGTGTTGTTTTCCCATTGTCTCACTTGTAGTGTGGGGTTCTTTTCTATGTGTAATGGTGGAGTTAATTGGCTTGAAGATACGTGCAGCCACAAAGCAAGCAGAGCACTCCTCTGAGACCACCCTTTGTGGGTGGAGACAGCATACCTTGCTGGTGAGTCTTAATGCAATTAAGTTCGCTGGGGTCTTCCTCAGCAGCCTCACGCAGGAAATCAGGAAGCCAAGTATGGAGGAATGCAGAAGCCCTTTATATTACAAGTGTTACTACAAGTAACACCAAATTTTCATTGTGAGTTCACATATCTGCATTTCATAACACTAGGGGGCTTCAAAAGGAACAACTATAATATTATTGTATGAATCCCCAAAGTCTATCATAGTGCCACATCCCCAGACACTTGTCTCCTATGAATATAAACAATTTATTAAATCTGGTCAAGTGGTTAAACCAGTATTCATCAAATCCAATATCAGCTCTTCATCACTATCCCATTTGAAATCTCATAATCCTACTCATAACCCACATCTTAGAACTAGGGAAACCTCAAGTAATGCTAACTATATCAAAGGGTGTGGTATATTATTTCTACAATTCAACGTAAGAGTAGAAAATATAGTGAAATCAAACATATTAGAAAACCAAGAGAAGGGGGGCCAGAGAGATAGCATGGAAGTAAAGCATTTGCCTTCCATGCAGAAGGTCGGTGGTTCAAATCCCGGCATCCCATATGGTCCCCTGAGCCTGCCAGGAGTGACTTCTGAGCATAGAGCCAGGAGTAACCCCTGAGCGCGGCCGCGTGTGACCCCAAAAACAAAAAAAGCCAAGCAAATAAAAAAAGAAAACCAAGAGAAGATGAGTAGATAAAGTAGCCTATAATTCAGGACTATCTACAAAGTGGGGTGGGGAACAAGGGCTGACACAGAATTAACCTGTAAAATTATGCTTTTATGAATCAGACAACTTATAAAGTTGTGGATAGATTAGAATACAATTGCTCCAATATTAAGAGGCCAGAGATGGTGGGAAAAGAATTTGCAAGGAACACTGAAAGAGTGGCCATTGATATAAGAGGAAAACCATGGAATGTATTCCCAAAGCAAAACAAGTGACTCAAAGAAAACTGAATTATTCAGCATGTTAACCAAATGCTAGCTCAGGAGAGGGATGGAAAGACAGTATAGCAGATAAGAAGCTTCGCCCTGAACTTGGTCCACTCCGGGGGGGGGGGGGGGGGGACATAGCTCGAATTGGTTTCACAACAATAAATCTTTTAAAACTAAAATAGAGGAACCACTTGGCAATTACCAGAGAAATATAGGAAGCTATACCGACGTTCCCTAATGTGTGTGTGTGTGTGTGTGTGTGTGTGTGTGTGTGTGTGTGTGTGTGTGTGTGTGTGTATAGAGTCATATTTCACTTCTCTTGACTTCAGAACACCATACTTCCTTTTGAATAGTCACATAAAATATTTCTGGAGCGATCTTGTAAATTCTCTTGGACATCATTAAACGAACAGCTCTCGCAGCTGATTCTACCTGAAATAACTAGCGTTATTCCTCCTTCCTAATCAGAGAACACTTAGCCTTAGAAGAAAAGTAACTAGAAGTTACTAGTCAAGGCGAAGAAGCTAAGGAGCGCCTGATTCTCCAAAGAGAGAGAGGGCAAAAGTGTCAACCTCCAAGGATGGCTTCAGAGGGGGAAAAAAAGTGACACCTCGGGTGAGCTCCAGAAAGAGGCGCTGGATTTACTTTATTTTTCTATTCAACTTGGAAGACTTTCCAAGGGGATGAGAACTTGTGGACCACTCCAGAAAGAACGCTACCGTCCTCCAACAGGCCACCCAAAGTGATGCTGGGCAGGATCAAGGGCATCTTGCCCAGATGAGTCCCCATCAAGAAAAGGACAATGCAAGATAATTCCAACCACATTCTGAGACCTTAAGGATTAACAAGAAAACCCCAAAAAACCTATGGCGTTGGTTTTGGGGCTCACCTGTCTCCGGTGTGTGGGCAAGACGCAAGGCCCCAAGACCTTCCTCAAGGAAGCGTCACTGCAAATCTTTCAACGAATCTTTCAACGAGACCTTAGGGGTCACCTGCAGGGTCTCCTGACAAAAAAAAAAAAAAAGAAGGTTCTAGAAGGGCGTGGCGAGTTCCCTCAGTCTTGCACAGCTTGCACCGAGTAGCAGCAACCACAGAATCCCCTTGGGTAAAGCCCAGAGGCCCGGTGCGCGCGGGCGCTGCAGCCTGGTCGCTTAGCAACTGAGAAGCTGCCCGCCGGTCCCCAGGCTTCAGTCTTTCCCGCCCCTGCACAGACGGGAGAGTTTTGAAACCATCTAGTGCTTCCGGGTCAAGCAAGCATTCAGCAGCGGAAGGTCTCAGCTTCCCGCGTTTACCCTTGTGGATGGGCCAAGTCTCCTTTGCTCCTAGTTGAGCTCAGGGGTTCTAAGGGAGGGGGGTCTGTCTCTCCACCCCTCGAGCGACACTTGTCACGCCTTCTCTCCCGCCAATGGCAGGGCGCCATCAAGGCAGTCCTCTTTCCCTCCCGCATCCTCCAATCACAGCGGATCGCCCTCGGGGACTATTTTTGCCATCGCTCCAGAGCGCAGGGAAAAGAGTGTGGAAGAAAAATCCTAGTGTGAGTATGGGAAATGTAGTTCCACCTGGGGAGAAACCGCGTTGGTAGCTGTAGCAAAACGGCATCGGAAAACTACATTTCCCAGAGGGCACCGCGGCAGGGCCCTGTGCTCTTTTCGCGCTGACACCGCCGCCTCTTTCCCCTGCGAGTCTGCTCCACGCTAGAGGTGACCTGGCTGCCTGAGCTTGCTCTGCAGGTGCTGAAATCGTCTGCGCACTTTGCTAATCATGGTGAGTGTCTGGGCCTTGAGCTCTCCCTCCTTCAGGCCTCCAACTCTCTTGGATGGGATCTCTTTGCTCTTGAAGGTCTCTAAAGGGGCGGCTTTTGCAAGGCAACTGCCCTTCGCGCCCTTTAGAAAGCCCCGTCTCTCTTTTTTTTATTTTTCTGGGCTCTGTCGCAATGGTTCAGGCACTGGAAAAATGATTGATTTCCACCTAGGGAGCTCATAAAAGTTCCCTGGGGAAATCGCTGTATAAAGAGAGAGATATGATTTCAATCCTGACTGGCGGGCGGACAAAACACAAACTACGGGTTATCTCTGCAGATTTGATCTTTGGATTTTTTGCAATGCAGGTTCATGGGGTTTGAGAAGGACGACAAAGATTTTTATGTAGGAGGGCGGTGGGATCCATGTTTTCTTCTCTTAAAGCTCATAGTGCTTTTAAGGGAGAGTAGAAAATGCTGGACTGTAAAGGTGGGGCTTACCTGGTGTTCCAGATAACATCGACATTTTCCATAGATGTGGTTTTTTTAATTTAATTTTATTTTTTGTATTATCTAGTTTCGCAAAATGTTACTGCAAGACCAGTTCTTTGGTCTCCATTTTGTATTGCCAGGCTGTTTGAGACTAGTGAAATGAGTGCACATATGTTCTTCACTGGTGTGCACTGTTAGAAATTTTACAAGCATTCCTTTGAAACGTTACACAATGCTTATAGATCTAGCATTCGGATACCTAGCTCTCCATTTCTTGATTTAGCTAAAAGTGGAAAGTGGGTATGATGTGAGAATTCTGACGTAAGGATAAACTGCATGCTCTTTAAAGGTGATATGTGACATCAGACCAGAGTATAAAGATGAGTTTTTGACAAACCTCACTTTAAATCTTGACTTTGAATTTTTTGAGGTTGGAAAAATATCTCAAAGGACTGGAGCTCTTGAGCTGGTTGGATACCAGGCACTGCTCGATAATCCTCTCAGCATTGCTCAGTGTGACCCAAAAGCCTAATAATAATGTATTGAACCCCAAAGAGAATAAGATGTGCTCAAGGGCACATAACAATTTGCTCATCTGGGAACTCAGTATTTTCATTTTATTATATTGTGCCATAGGGACATTTATCAGGTTATTTTGAAATTTTGTTTTTAGGAGCTGAAATTATCTCATACTAGGAATATAAATTATGTTATCAGCTTTTGTCTTATCTAATACCTTCTTTCTAATATGAAAAACGTGACCTGCTGATGACTAGTGGTTTTCTCAAGGTCACAGAGAGATCCAGGCTCCCCTTGTGTTGTTTTGTTGCATGGTCCATTAAGCAGGGTTCATCCCTGGAAGGTCATTCTAGAGACAGTCAATGAGAAACAATTCTGTCAATGCAATTAAACTGACAGGAAATTCTTACATGAACTCACTGTCTCCTGGAAAAAGTTTATGCTCAATCACAGTTTTAAAATAGCCATCTTTGTAAGCAAATTCAAAGCAAAAATTTTATAGGTGGTCTGTAGGGCAAGAATACTGTCAAAAAGGATCTGAATGACACTGTACAGTATTTTGTGCTACAGAAATCTGTGTATGTTAGGAAGCAAAAATAATACATGGATTTTTCTGCTTTTTAACAGAAGAAATGTCTAAATTGGAGCTGTAGCACTGAGGCTCTGGCACATGCGCAGTTCAGAGCCTCCATCTGCAGGGAGGTCATTAGAGCCCTGCCAAGAGCAAAGACGTTCATGCCTTCTTTAGATCTTGGCAGACTGCCCAGATATCTTAAGCAAAGAATAGTAACCTGTCTTCACTTTGTAACATTGTGAAAAGTCCCACCTTTTTGATTTTCAACTGCAGTGTTGCAAAGAGAAGAAATAATCAGATAAGAACTGTTTTTCCCTGTTTCATCATCAGTTTCATCATCAAATATTCAGACACTAGTATTCATTTGACTGTTAATAAAATAGAATTAACCTATAAAAATGATTTGCCCCACGACACAGAAGAAAATGCTGAGATGAAATCAGTAGTTGTACATCAGTTGGCCGTGACTCCTTCACTGTTATATTCTGAACATATTTTCAGTAGCTAAAATTAACTCTCCAAGGTCAGAGAGAGGTGCTTGTCTTGCTCATAGCCTCCTCAGGTTGGATCCTTAAAATATTTGGTCCCTTGAGACCTTCAGCAGTAATCCCAGAGCACAGCTTGGGTGACCGAAAAAATTAACACCTAAAATTGGTACAATTGTAGCCTAATAATCTAACTTGACTTTTCTGGAAGTGAAGCTTTATAGATAGCAACAGTCACTTTCCCTCTTTATTCCAGTTTGATTTACACTGAAGTAGCCTGTGTTTGGTTTGTGTTTTATTGTTTTTGTTTTTGTTTGGTTTTTGGACCATACATGGAAGTGCTCGGGGATTACTCCTGGTGGTGCTCAGGGGACCATAGGGATGCTGGGGATGAAACCAAGGGTTGGCCGCTCGCAAAGCAAATGCCCTACCTACTGTGCTACATTATGGGCCCTATATTTTTTCTTTACTCTTTTCCATTCAGCAATTATTGGATGAATACTATCTGGGGGTGCAGTATTTGAGTCAAAGATAGACTGGGGGTGGAGGTTACTCTTTTGTTAAAAAAAAATAATAAACCTTAGTGTCAGAGAGAACAGTTTATAGGACACTAGCCTTCCATGTAGCCAACCTGGTTTTAATACTTGACACCCCATATGATTTCCCTAATCCCCAGGAATAATCCCTGAGCTCAGAGACACTAGTAAACCATGGGAATAGCCAGTGTGACCCCAAAACAAAAACAAGTAACAGATGTAGGAAAATAGCTTGCATAGCCCTTACAGGAAAATCCTGTGAAAACATAACCTAAATAATTATAGCACCTGCTACATACTGTTCCTAATGCTTTGTCAACTCAGTCCTTAGCAGCTAACTACTTTTGTTAAGTAGCTGCTATTAATTTCTTCACTTTTACTGTGGAGAACAGAATAAGTAGCTTACATGAGATAATAAAGTTTTGAGAAGTGGCCAGAGCAATAGTACAGCTGGTAGGGTACTTACTTACCTTGCACACAGCCAACCCAGGACTGATTCCTGGCACTCCATATGTTCCCCTATGTCCCTGAGTGCAGAGCCAAGTGTGACCCCAAAACAAAAAAAGATGGACCCTAGGGCTGGAAAGATTGTTGTACAGGGGGTATAAAACACTTGACTTGTTTGTGGCTGACTCTGATTTAGTCCCCAGCACCATTTATATTGCCACATATACCCAAACCCCATTCCACTTCCCTGCAAAAGACCTAAATCCCCAAAGTCTGGTTTATACATTTTCTTTCCCCTCTTTTGAAAACTGAGTTACCCTCTTGTGTTTTGCATATAGTTCACTAATAAATTCTCAGACCTAAAACAATATTGGGTACATTGCAGTATGCTTAATATAAATAGTTTATTATGGTGCAGTGTTTATTTTATTTGAGGGGAGTTTAATAAATCAAGTTAAGGTAATGGCTTGTTAGTCTAGAAAGTAAATTATTATGATGCTAATCTTGCATTCTGATAACTCTGGTCTGCTCCCCTGTACCACATATGATCCCCAAGCACTGCCAGGGATAATCACTGTGCACAGCCAGGAATAAGCCCTATGACAGCCAGGTGTGGACTCAGAAGCCCAAATAATAGCAGTAGTAGTTGTTGATTTCTAGCTTAAAAGGCTGAAGATCATTCCTTGTCTTGCTTACACCCTGATACAAGCAGCACAACATTGTCAGGCCTAAACATTGAACTACCTATCGTACTTGACCCAATAGAGCAGGGAATGTCCCTAAGCATAGCTTGGGAGCTCCTCCTTCCCTCACAAAAATAATGTATCATTAAAACTAGTGTCATAAATTTATTTATCTTTAAAAAGATAATTACCTTTGCTGGAACTGTTGTGACCACTGTTTTTAGTCCTTCAAGCAGTTGTTAATTTTGTTCCCAAACTATTATTCTTACAATTTCAGGATCTGTGTAATATTTTTATAAGATCAAGCTATTTCTTCAACAAACATTTGGGTCTCAACAGCAATGACATACATTTTCTAAGTAGTTAGAATACACTACCAAATTCAAGACAAAAACCCTGGCCTTAAGAAGCTCTTAAATCAAGAGATAGTTTAGGGGTTAAGGCTCTTGGCTTGCATGCAATCAGCCCCAGTTTAGTCATTAGTGTATAGTCCCTGGAGCACTACAAGGAATAGTCCCTGATCATCTCTGATGTTGCCCAAGTATGAAGGATTCTAATACAGATATAAGTGATGCGATTTACCTAAGAAGATTCTGTAAGGTTCTACTCATTTTCTGTCACCATATACTTAACACATCGATATTGTTAGGCATGTTTGAGTGGTAAACTATCTTTAAATAGATAAGATTATATAAGTAACTCCAGAATAACAAGTAGTTATATAGCACTACATAAATAGGCATCCTTGAACACATGTTCCAGAACTTATGAATTCTCTATTTATGGGATGTTATTCTTCTGCTATGCAAATGTGAAAAGATTTTTTATGGGAAAATTGCTGCATATCTTCAGGGTAAAATAAGATCTTTTAATAATATGCTAATGGCCTCTTTACAGTCTGAACCAATCAAAGTCCTTGTGACTGGAGCAGCTGGGCAGATTGCCTACTCGCTACTGTACAGCATTGGAAATGGATCTGTCTTTGGTAAAGATCAGGTATGGGCATTGACTCTAAAATTTATGTCAAAATAAGAATAGTATTAATAAAACCCTCTTTTATTGCAAAGAAAATTTTAGTCCTGAGGCAATGAGGAATCTAATAAATTTAATGGGCACATTACTGCTAATTCAGTTGTTAAAGTATATATATGCACTTCCAGGTACATAGAAACAGTTTTGTAAATAAGAATTATTCTGCCTGAATTCTTAGTTGACTTGGTGCAGACAGTAGGTGTCAGCTGAAGGTATTCATTAATGACAGTGACATTAGATAAACTTAGGTCGGAGAGGGAAATTTGCTGAAGCAGCACTTCTTTTGACCCAAATAACTAGGTATGCAATTCTACTTACTTCCAGTTAAGAGCAGGCACCCCTATTTTATCGTATCTGATAAATACACACTAAAATCCATTTCTAAGGTATTCATTTATTCTCTTCACCCATGGGTATTGAATGTTTTCTTTATCCACCATGGGTATTATGCCTAAGTATCTGTGAACTAAACTTGGGAAAATTAGTAGCAGAAAACTGTTATGTTATTTCAACTTAATATTTCTTCCTAATTTTTAAACTTGAGTAATGGTAATTCCTCTTAAGTCTCTGTTAGCAAAACATTGCTGGTTTTATAGAATTCCTTATCTTAAAGTGACTTGGTATTAGATTAAGCATGTCTAATAGTGAAAATTACACATATACATGCCAAATAATAAACACACAAAAGAATAAATTTGTAACCAGGTGATAACCTACAGTGTCAAATGTTGTTCTTGCTCTTTGGCAGCCTATAATTCTTGTCTTGTTGGATATAACTCCTATGATGGGTGTCCTAGAAGGTGTTTTAATGGAACTACAAGACTGTGCCCTTCCCCTCCTGAAAGGTAAGTTAGAAATTGGAGAAAAAGATATTTCATAGTATTTAACATCTTTCCATAGCAAGTACAGATTTTTGTAAACTAGTGTCTCATTTGGAAATTACTGCATAAGGGGCTGGAGTGATAGCATAGCGGTAGGGCATTTGCCTTGCACACGGCCAACCTGGGATGGACTCAGGTTCGATCCCTGGCAACCCACATCGTCCCCAAGCCTGCCAATAGCTATTTCTGGGCACAGAGCATAGCGGGCGTGGCCCAAAAGCCATAAAAAAAGAAAATTAATGCATGGAACTGGAGAGATAATATAATGGCTAAGTTAGTTCTTGCCTTGCACACAACTAACCCATATTCAGTCCCTGGCACAGCAATTGGTTCCCCATGCACCACTAGGAATAAACCCTAAGCACAGCTGGGTGTGGTCCAGAAACAAAACTAAAAGCTTCATAAAAGTACTTTTTTTATATATATTTTTGAGCTACAAATACTTGGTAAGATGTATATTAAAAATAAATAAGGTTAATTTTTTATTATTAATGATGAATTTCACGAGCCTTGTAGACCTGAATTGTCTATGTTGTATTTTATAAATTCTTTTTAGATGGAAGTAATAGAATTGTGTAACAGAAAACTCTTTTTTTTTTTTTTTTTTTTTTTTGGTTTTTGGGCCACACCCGGCAGTGCTCAGGGGTTACTCCTGGCTGTCTGCTCAGAAATAGCTCCTGGCAGGCACGGGGGACCATATGGGACACCGGGATTCGAACCAACCACCTTTGGTCCTGGATCAGCTGTTTGCAAGGCAAACGCCGCTGTGCTATCTCTCCGGGCCCGTAACAGAAAACTCTTAATTCTTTGGTTATCCTGCAGAGTCATATACTGTCCTGAGGTTGGAAGTTGTTTTCTCCTTGGAAAAAAATAGTTTCTACTCATCTTTCAATTATAAGTTGATACACAGTATAATTTATTGTAACCATACACTGCATGGATATAAAAGCCCAGAGTTTTACTAAGTCCATTTGAGAATTATTGAACTTTTGAATTTTACAAATGTAAGGTAGTCTTACATTTGAGACCAGGGAAGCCATACACACTGGTGCTTAGGGGTTGCTCCTGTCTCTGCACTCAGAGATTTCTCCCAGTGGACTTGGGGGACCACATTGGGTTCCAGATATTGAACTATGGTCTGTTGCATGCAAGGCAAGTGCTTGCCTCCTGTATTATTTCTCTGACCCTAGAAGTCTTAAATTTGAAAGGATTATTATTAAAACATTGGAACAAATTGTAAAGTAATTTGAATATTTTTCTTCTCAGTGGTCTTTTTCTCTTAGTAAGAATGGATTATTTTTCTCTAGTTGATGTTTCTATATATGCTTTAGCAGCTTGGCTATGATTAAATTTGTTGATCTAAAAATGTACCAGTTATAGTGCTGAATCCTGATTGTGTTAGTGCATTTGGAATGTTGTAGCAGAAATACCGTACTACATGTCTTCAGAGTTAGAACAATAGTACATCAGGGAGGGTGTTGCCTTATATGCAGCCATCCTTGGCTCAATCCCCAGCATCATTATGGTCCCCTAAACACCACCAGGAATGACCCCAAAAAGATAAACAAAAAATACTATGTGTCTTATCAGAAACTAATTTTTGACAATTCTGGAAACTGGGAATTCTATAATAAAGAACTAACTGATTGGTTTAGGGGACAAACCCTGGTTCAAAGACAGCCATCTTCTCATGTGGTGAAAAAAATAAAAGAGCTCTATCTGATCTTTTGTTTTTGTTTTGGGGGCCACAACTGATAGTTTTCAGGTCTTATACCTGACTGCACTATTTCTCCAGCCCCAGGACACTCTGATAAAGGCACTGATCTTATTCATGAAGGCTTCGCTTCTGACCTATAAGTATGGAATATAATTGAGATAAGTTACTGAAATAGGTAAAGCAAACCCAATTCATGGAATGTTCTGTATATGTTATAGTTAAGTTAGTATATTTCTTTTTAGGCCCATATATCAATGTAATGCATAGGAGTAAACATTTTCTGCAATTATTGTGTAGATTTGGTATAAAAAAAATCCTCAGACTAGTGTTTAACTACAGTGTATTGTAACATTCACAGATGTCATCGCAACTGATAAAGAAGAAGTTGCCTTCAAAGACCTTGATGTGGCTATTCTCGTTGGCTCTATGCCAAGAAGGGAAGGCATGGAGAGAAAAGATTTACTGAAAGCAAATGTGAAAATCTTCAAATGCCAGGGTGCAGCACTGGACAAATATGCCAAGAAGTCAGTTAAGGTGACCGGTAGAGTTTTTCATTTTCAGCATTTAAGTTAAACCAAAATTGTTGGCCATTTTTCCATGATGACTCTCTGGAAGAGATAAAATAGAAAACTACATTCAGATGTGCTCAAAAATATTTTGCCAATTACTATGATGTTAAATTTATTACTAATTTATATACCTATAGAGAATGTATGGAACCTCTCTGCTTTTCATCCTTATGAGAACATTTGTGTAGATACTTGGATTTGTATGTGTGATTGTGTGGGTAGATAACTATAGGAAATGATGGCTTGTGTCCCTTTTTTCATCCTTTTTTTTTTTCTTTTTTGTTTTTTGGACCACACCAGATAGTGCCCAAGTGTTACTCCTGGCTCTGAGTTCAGAAATTATTCCTGGAAGGCTCAGAACCATATGAGATCCCCGGGGCTCTAGCTCAGGTCAAACACAAGTTGGCCATGTGCAAAACAAATGCTGTATCCACTGTGCTATTGCTCCAGCCCCCCAATAAGTGTCCTTGTTTTCAAGAAGTAAACATCAGCATTGGACTAGCGCATTTGGTTTAACATCTTTGCCACTTGCTTCAAAGTACTCTACAGAATTAGAGACTTAAAAAAAAAGAGCAAAGATAGAATGAGTGGTGATAAGAGGGTGAGATGATAGAAATTGAAAAATCTAGATAAAGATGTGGGATTTAGTCTTTGTTCTGTACCTATAGCTTCTCTGATAGTTGATATTATGGTAAGTTTTATTTTTTTAGTTAGCAATTTTGTAGAGTTTTATAATGTAAATCTGTGAAGTACTTTTTTTAAAAATTGATTCAGTAGGTGCATAGTGCATGGGACCTAGCTCATAGTCTCAATTATAGCCAGTATTCTGTTAATTCTTAAAATAGGCTTTCTTGGGGGAATATAAACACTGAATTCATAAAGACAATCATTGTTCTAAAGTAAACTACTTGATTAGAATTTCTTCCGACTCAGGTTCAATCCCCAGCATGGTGTCCCCAAAGCCTGTCAGGAGTGAATGCAGAGTCAGCAATTATTTCTAAAAAGTAAACATATATTTGTACATGCAAAAGAAATTAAAGTAATTGAGAAAGCAAAAAACAAAAATAAGGGCCGGAGTAGTGGCACAGCGGTAGGGTGTTTGCCTTGTACGTGGCCGATCCATGACAGACTAGAGTTTGATCCCCCGGTGTCCCATAAGGTCCCCCAAGCCAAGAGCTATTTCTGAGCATATAGCCAGGATTAAATCCCTGAGTGTCATCACCAGGGATGGCCCAAAAGCCAAACACGCACGCACACGCACACACACACACGCACACGCACACACACCCGCACACGCTCACACACACACACACACACACACAAAACAAGCAAACAAACAAAAAAAGCCAACAACATAGTCTATACCAAATAACCTAGGTGTATAGTAGACTATATCATCTAGAATTGTGAAACTAGACTCTGTCTTCATGATGACATATTTTCCTAACACATTTCTTATATCCTTGTCTTAAGCAACTCATGACTACATATTTAGCTCAGACAAATCTTATAGAATAGAATAGCAGGATAGTCTATTCTATAAAATAAGTTAGCTAATTAGTCTATGACCTGTAACTTGGCAATGCCTATACTACATCCTAGGTTATTGTGGTAGGGAACCCAGCCAATACCAACTGCCTGACTGCCTCCAAGTCTGCACCATCCATCCCCAAGGAGAACTTCAGTTGCCTGACCCGTTTGGATCACAACCGAGCTAAAGCTCAGGTAAGATGCCTCTTAAAACCTGGTGAATGTTTCTCTTATTTTCAGGTAGCTGAATCTTGGGGTCAGAAGCCAGAGCTCAGTAGTAGAGGACATTTCAAATGTTATGAGACTCCAGTTTTGATCCCTGGCCCATTACATATGCATTTACATATACATTAATATTTACATAAAGAAGCTGAATCTTAGCTTTTGATTAGCAAGAAGCTGTTTAATTTCATTAAGGAGTCTTTTGATCTATTTCTCCAATGGGCCAGAGATTGGACCTCTTATTTAATCTCCTAGTGTATTTCACTTGCTAATACCTTCTTATTACAATTGTTTAAAAGTCATCACTAAAGATCAGAGATATGGTAGAAGCCTTGCATTGCATGCGAAACACCCTGGAGGGGTTTGATCCCTGGCACCAGAAAACACACAAAATGTAAATCATTCACATGGTAATAATAATTATGGATTTTGGGGGGTAAAGCTGGGAGTCAGTGCAGCTACAGTTTTGTGGATTGGTGCCAGGAATTAAACCCAGAGCCTCACACATTGCTTTACCACTGAATTATTAACTATTAACTAAGCTGTCAAACTCAAACTTTTTATGTTTTAATTTTAGTTTCAATTTTATATTTTTATTTTCTACATAATCTAATATTCCTCCAAAATGTCTTCATTTTTGCTACTTAACTAAATGTTCTCCACTTAGTCGCTAAATTTTACAAAGCCTAGAAATGTACCAAGGGGCCTGTTACTAGAATAAAACAGTAGCTTTTCAAAAATTAGGAATCCACTTGTATGCTGGTTTTCTAAGAATTATTGGTGGCCTGCAGACATCCTAGCAAGACATTTCTTTTCCATTGTTCCTTCTTTGGCCTCATCCACAGGTTATCTCTGCTTGGTAGTGCTATGAAGTTAGTCAGGTTTTTTTTTTTTTTTAGTGAAAAAATTTATTTCAAGAAAACTACCAAAAGATGGCACAGATGTACCTTGAAAATTCACTGCCTTCATTTGAAAATTGATGGGTTTTAGGTATGCAGGTGGGTGGTATCCAAGGAAAGAGAAAATAATTAGTATCTATTGTAAGCTGAATGTTTTCCAGATAATTTACCATTTACATAATTTACCCAGTTGCTTATTATAAATTATAAATTCATATTCCTGTATATGAATGCTGAACCTAATCCAAGAAAGATTAAGGAGTGTGCTTAGTTAAAAAGTTAGTGAGTGGTAGAACCATTGACTACAATCCCTTGTGTATGTTCTTACATAGGCTAATTTTACTCATATCTGTGTGACCTTGAGAAAGTATACTCATGCTATATAATGGGATAATAAACACATCTGTCTCAGAGTAATTTGGATCAAATGAGATATGTTAAGTTTTTGTTTGGGTGTTAGGCCACATGCGCCATTGGGATACTCCCAAATCTGTGTTAAGGGCTGCAGCTGGCAGTATCTAGAGTACCATGCAGTCCTAGGGGTCAGAACTCAGGCTTCTGCATGGAAAGCATGTTCTCTAGCCATTAAACTACTCCCCTGCCCTAAGTTAAGCCTTTATCATGGGGCCTGTCTACAAAGTAAACTTTATAATAAAGATTGACTAAGTGGCAGTGCAGAGGGTAAGGCACTTGCCTTCTATGTGGCTAAACCCTGGTTTGATCCCTGGCATCACATAGGTTCCCCTGAGCACAGATTCAAGAGTAGTAGCCCCAGCACTGTCAGCTAAAACCACCACCATCTCTCCTGAAAAAAAGATTGGCTGCTGTTATTTTTGATTATTATTAATAGTAATGATGCAGATTATCTTTGAGAAGAGGCACAGCTCCAAAATATTTTCCTTAATATTCCAGTTGGAAGGTTATTAGATGATGAATTTAAATGGCAAATATTTCCTGAAATTTAGGCTATGAAATAGATCTTGTCTTTATTATTTAGCCAGAGTCTAATTAGTAGGGGAAAAGGGATTTGAATGATTGAAGACAGGATACTATGGGCCAGTTATGAAAGAAAATGTATTAAAGATATTAAAAGGTTACTTACATTGCTTCAAAGACAAAGATTACTTAAGTTGCTTCAGAGAAAAAGAGAATGATGACACCAGCAAACTACCATTTTGCCATTTCACCCAGGAATTGGAAACCTGCTTCCCAAAGAGTTCACTAAGTGACATTTTGTTCCAGTCTCTAACAAATTTTACTTGTAGGGCTAACGTATAAATGAGATAGGAGAACTTGTCAAATTATAATAGTTGGCATATTTTCCTGCAAAGCAGTCTAGTACCAAGTACTTTATTGGAGAGGGAGGGTACTACGTAACTCAGCCAGTGGCACTGCATGTCACAGTAAACATTTCTAGACAGTTTTAACAGACAGTTTTTGCCTCCTTGGAAATTCTTAACCTAGTAAGATAACAGGGAAAGTCTCTGAATAAAGACAAACAAGATTGTAATTTCTTAGTTGAATGGTTACTAATTTGTTTTGAAACTCAGAGGATTTAACTTCCTAGTGATGTTTATCATCTGCAGAACTCCACTGTGTATTTGCAAAGGAGGGCTTCCTGTGTTTCTGCTAACTCAGAGTTCATTGAAATTAATCAAGTGATGTGGGGAAAAAATAAAGAGCAGAGAAGAATCAAAACTCTTTAACATATCTGTGAGAGACTTGAAAGCACCTATAAGAGCGAGTTACTACTATCTTGATTACATGTTAATTTAAACTAACTCTGACATGACTGCTAACAGAAATGATGCCTACTAGGTCCAGTGTAAGTGGTTTTTGTCATTCAGAATTGGACGGCTCTTGAGATCAGAGGAAGCAGGGCAACAGAAAATAAAGGAAATAAGAGTTGCCCTGGAAATCCTAAAGTGGAGAGGACAGATGTGCAAGCAAGTTCTCTTTGCTGTACTTTGAACTGTTTAAATTGACATTTAGTGAATTTAAATTCTTGGTAATACACATCTTTAATTAATTGCCCATTTTAAGATTTAAGAAGAGTCTCAGCTTAGCATAAGAGGTATAATAAAAAGTAAGGAATTTGCTTTTTGGCAGAATAAAGTGGTATGAAGATATGCTGGGTCTTTTTTATTTATTTATTTTTAATTTAAAGCATTGTGATTTACAAAGTGATTCATACTTAAGTTTCAGACATATGATGTTTCAGCACCAATCCTACCACCGGTATCAACCTCCTGCCACCAGTGTTCCTAGTTTTTTTCCCATACCACTTGGTGATAGTCTATTTTACGTTCATCCTTTGTAATTCTTGTTTTGGTCTTCACATTTTATTTTGTAATCATGATACATTTGAAGGAATTGCAAGAATAATTGTGAGAATCCTGTTCCCATCTTCCTTTTCTACCAATGGTAACTGTATTATCTGAACCCTATGTGGGCTAAACAATACATAGTACAATTAAATAGGCTTAACATTTCAACAGTTTGTACATTTATTTTCTTTAATCTTGAATGATTCTTTAATATTAGTTTCTATAGCCACCACTGGCAAGATTCAGACTTGTTTCACCACCCACCAGAGAGGGCTTTCATGCTGCCTCTTTATAAATATATTTAAAAGAATTTTTTCATTTCTTTAAAATATTGGCTTATTCCCTTGTTAATGATAAATGCTTGATAGAACCTTGTTACAGTGCTGCTTTTATTAATATATTTATGTAAAAACCACAGAGTCTAACATAACTGATTTTTCTATTATAACAAAGATAAAAGAAAAAACCATAATATTCCTGTGATATATCAGCTTTTCAATTTTTTCTGAAACATTCCCTTCTAGATATAAATTTGGGAACAAACTCTACATGCAACTCACTTTACTTTTTGTATATAACTCTATCAAAATAAACTGATTTTATTTTGTTCAATCTTTCAAAACATAATTTTCCAGTCCTTTCTGTACTATGTAATATTGCCAACCTTTATATAACTACAAAGCATGCTGGATCTTAAATTTTTTTTCTGAGCCTACATTACTGTTACAGTTTTAGTAGTATATGTACATTGTATTTAAACTCTTTCATTTTATATCTGTAAAACAAGTTGTCTCTTCCGATTCCAAAACTTCATGTTTAGGATTACTTGAAATTTAGTTGTATAATATAATAAAAAGATCACTTAAATATGGAGAAAGTGTAAATACAATTGCTCAGAAATCCTGGAGAAACTTCTCTAAATATTAACAATAAAACAAAGTTAGATTTGCATGATCAAGCAATATTAACCTTTTGTTTCGTGTTTTATGTTTTATAAGCACATTGTAACAAGTAGTTTATCACGAACTATAAGATGCTCTACTTTCGGTAGTCAACTTAAACATTCTGCTCCAATATTTCAGGTTCATAATTTGTTTATAGAATCTTTTCCAGAGTGCACAATATGGGGAAACAAAGGCTGTGGTATTCTCGGGCATAATTGGGGGTTCTTTATATCTTTTGGGGGGAAACAGTGGAAGAGGAACTCACATAGCAGTTCTTGGGGATTACAACTGGTGGTGCTCAGGGGAATGTATGGGATGCTGCAGACCCAACCCAGGTCACCTGTGAGCACTGTACCCGCTATACAATCACTCTGGCCCTATGGACTTATTCTATTTTAAGAAGTAAGGATTTAAATAAAATGTACTTGTCTGATTAATATACCTTCTGTTTAACTAGATTGCTATTAAACTTGGTGTGACTTCCAATGATGTGAAGAATGTCATTATTTGGGGAAACCACTCCTCAACTCAGTATCCAGATGTTAACCATGCTAAGGTGAAACTGCAAGGAAAGGAAGTTGGTGTTTATGAAGCTCTGAAAGATGACAGCTGGCTCAAGGGAGACTTTATCGCAGTAAGAAAAATGTGGGAGCCCTTTTAATAGCCAAGTGAAAGAACTATTAAAAAACATTGCATATCACTGATGGGGGGTTTGGGGAGGGTTATACTGTTAGTGATGATCTATTCTAGTTTGTTACATTGTTGCACCACCTTGATTATTGAAGTGCACCAAAAAAAAAAAAAAAAAGAAAAAGAATGGAGTACTCTCAAGTTATCTGATTATACAAAAATCTGTTTCTTTGTATAAGTGTGGTAAACATTCTGTTGAGATTTGTAGTTTTCTCTTCATAGAAAGATGGAGTTTTTGTTCGTATGGGTTAGTTTGGCTGTCTGGGTAACTCTTGTTAGGAGACATATGAAATTTCGGTTGTAGCCTTTCCCTAGGATCAGCTGCAGATTGGTGACAATTCTTCTGTTGTGGCCAAGTAATTCTGCTTTCTCCCTGCCTGCTTCCAGACTGTGCAACAACGAGGTGCTGCTGTGATCAAGGCTCGGAAACTATCCAGTGCAATGTCTGCCGCAAAAGCCATCTGTGACCATGTCAGAGACATCTGGTTTGGAACCCCAGAGGTGAGAAGTTTAATGTCTGTAGGCCATGTTAATTTTGTCCTCTTTGCTGGTGATAATAAAATGCCTTGACAAATTAACTGAGTTAGATTCATATCCTAACTTGGTTACCTACCAGTAGTTCTGGAATATTGGTGTTTTGACGGATTTTTATGTTCTGTTTTGTTTTGTTTTTTGGGCCATACTCAATGATGCTCAGGGGTTACTCCTGGCTCTGTGCTCAAAAATCACTCCTGGCTTGGGGAACCATATGGGACACCCAGGGTTCGAACCAAGGTCCATCCAAGGTCAGCCGCGTGCGAGGCAAATGCCCTACTGCTGCGCCACCACTCTGACCCCTGTTTTGAGGGTTTTTTCCTTTTCCTTTTCTTTCTTTTTTTTCCCCAATCTCTACCAGGGGTCCTCAAACTTTTTAAACAGGGGGCCAATTCACTGTCCTTCAGACTGTTGGAGGTCCAGATTATAGTAAAAACAAAAATTATGAACAAATTTCTATGCACACTGCATATATCTTATTTAGAAGTGAAGAAACAAAATGGGAATAAATACAATATGTGGCCTGCGGGCCGTAGTTTGAGGACCATTGCAAGCTGATGTTCTTTGACATGACATTTTTCTGGTAGGGTTGTCTGAGGGAGATGATGTATGAATTTCTGTACATAATAAGAAACTGTTGCCTTTTAGTTTTGTAAGTTTAAGCTAAATATCGTGAAAACATAAAACACTGTTGTTTTCAGGGAGAATTTGTGTCCATGGGCATTATCTCTGATGGCAACTCCTATGGTGTTCCTGATGATCTGCTCTACTCATTCCCTGTTACAATCAAGGTAAGGTATTTGGGGGGTGATTGCTCTCTGTTACTAATACTTTAATAATTTTTTAATTTTAGGTAACATGGTTACAATAGTTTTAACATTTATGGTGTTGATGTGCAAAGTCATTGCACCCTCACCACCATCAGCTTGCCCATGGTCACCCACCACGGCCCCTATGTCTAACTCTTGGTCCACATGCTCATCTCCACCTTCCTTCTCACAGCTTTGTGATTTGGGGAAAAGTTTTGACATATCAGTGCTGTTGAGTCTATCAGTCTAGAAAGTAACTTTCATCTAGAAAGTTGGTTTTTTGCTAAACTTCATGTTTTTCTGAGCTCTAAAGTTATATGAAATATTTCAGGTCATTAAAAGATTGAGGATTACTCTTCAGAGCACAGTTCAGCTCTTCCCACAAGTTGGCATACTGTGTTATGCCCAAATACTGATTACATGTGAATTAGGTTTTGGGGTCACACTCAGTGTTGCTCAGGGCTTATTTCTGGCTTTACACTCAGGGGACCCTCTGGCGTTCCAGTGATTTAATCTGGATCTACCACATGCAAGGCAAAAAAAAAAGCCATATTACTGTACTATGTCTCCAAAATATCTTTGAAGTGTTTGGTTTGGTTTGGTTTGGTTTTGGTTTTGGGGTCACACCCAGCAACACTCAGAGGTTACTCCTGGCTCTACGCTCAGAAATCGCACCTGGCAGGCTCAGGGGACCATATGAGATGCCAGGATTTGAACCACCGTCCATCTGCATGCAAGGCAAATGCCCAACCTCCATGCTATCTCGCAGCCCCAATATCTTTGAATTGTATCTTACTTCCAAATGAAGCAATGATTTTGAACAGTGCTTTTCTTAATTATTATCTCACTAAAGCTGGTGGTTGTTTATGTCCACTCATTAAAACCTCATTGAAAAAAATTTTTCATAGTTTTAGTGAAGTTTTATTAGAATCGGATTTAGGAGCTGGAGAGATAGCACAGCTGTTGGGCATTTGCCTTGCACGCATCCAACCCAGGATAGACGGTGGTTCGAATCCCAACATCCCATATGGTCTCCCATGCCTGCAGGGGCGATTTCTGAGTGCAGAACCAGGAGTAACCCTGAACACTACCAGATGTGACTCAAAAACAAAACAAAACAAAAAAAAGAATTGGATTTAGATATGCTTCTTTGAAATTACACTTTAGAGGCAGGAGCAGGAGCACCAGGTATGGTGTTTGCCTCATTGCGACCAATCTGAGAACAATCCCAGCATCTCATATGGTCCCCTGAGCCTGCCAGATGCGATTTCTGAGCGTAGAGCCAGGAGTAAGCCCTGAGCACCGTTGAGTGTGGCAAAAAGAAAAAAATTGTACTTTAAAACTAAATTTCTAAAGTCAAGAACTGGGGAGAATAAGTACTGGTCACACACTCTTATGTCCTGAGTCTCAAGTTAGGTTCCCTGAGCTCTGGAGGAAGTGGTCCAAAAATAAAACATAATCTAGAAGCTTGGATTAATTTATTGCTTACTCAAAATAATGTCTAGTTTAATTATAAATTTCTTATTTGTAATTATTTTTAAACAGAATAAGACCTGGAAGATTGTTGAAGGTCTCCCTATTAATGATTTTTCTCGTGAGAAAATGGAGCTTACAGCAAAGGAACTGACAGAAGAAAAGGAAACTGCTTTTGAATTTCTTTCCTCTGCCTGACTAGACAATCATTTTGATCTCAATCATGTTACTAATCGCCCCAAAGCTGAAGAATCTAAATGTCGTCTTTGACTCCAGTAGCAAATTATTATAATGCTATACTTAAATTTCTTGTGGGAGGGACACATTTAAAAGATTGTAAGCTTCTTAGTACTAATTTGTGAGTTTATCATCATGCTGTTAGTGCTGAATAAAATGTGTTCAAGTGAAATGAATCAGACTTTTTAATTCATATTTAGATTCTGTTCAGAAAACAAGCTTGCATCTTTTCTCTTACCTAAAGCCTTATAATTTTTAATTTCGAAAGATAAATAAAATGGAATGGTTGTAAGGGAAAGCAGAATTCTCTCAAAGTTCAAAAATCAGTCTTATAATAATAAACTAACATACTTCAAGTTATATTGGGACCAGAGAGATAAGATAGTACAGTGGTTTGGATGCTTGTCTTGGACATGGCATACCTGGATTCAGTATCCAGCACCCCATGTGCCTCCACTACATGTCTGAACACTGATTGCAGAGCCAGGTGTAAGCCCTGAACACTTGAGTTAGGATCAAAACCTTAAAAACTAATAATAGAGGGGCCGGAGAGATAGCACAGAAGTGTTTGCCTTGAAAGCAGCCGACCTAAGACTTAAGGTGGTTGGTTTGAATCCCGGAGTCCCATATGGTTCCCCGTGCCTGCCAGGAGCTATTTCTGAGCAGATAGCCAGGAGTAACCTCTGAGCACTGCCGGGTGTGGCCCAAAAAAAAGAAACTAATAATAGAGACCAGAGCAGTGGCTGCAGAGATAGCACAGCTATAGAGTTTGCCTTGTATGTGGCCAACCCTGGAGAAGGTGGTTCAAATCCCAGCATCCCATGGTCTCCCGAGCCTGCTCGGGGCAATTTCTGAGAGCAGAGCCAGGAGTAACCCCTGAGTGCTGCTAGATGTGACCCAAAACCCAAAAAAAAAAAAGAGACTGGAGCAATAGCACAGCTATTAGGGCGTTTGCCTTGCACAAGGCAGACCTGGGTTTGATTCCCCAGCATCCCGTGTGCTTCCCTGAGCCTGCCAGGAGTAATTTCTGAGCACAGAGCCAGGAGTAACCCTTGAGCATCACCGTTTGTGTGTGACTCAAGAACAAAAAAACTAATAAATTTATAAATAAGCTTCAAGTTATATGTTATGTTTCGAGTTATATGTAAATATACATATAAAAATATATACATATTTTATACATATATACATATAAATTTTTTTTTATTTTTAGGGGGGTTTGGGTCACACCTGGTGGCACTAGGGTTACTCCTGACTCCACTCAGAAATCGCTCCTGGCAGGTAGAGGGGACCATATGAGATGTCGGAATTCAGACCACCTTTTGTTCTGAATTAGTTGCTTGCAAGGCAAAAACCCTATTGCTGTGCTTTCTCTCTGGCCCTTCAAGTTATATTTTTAAATATTTGGGCAATCAAAAAAAATTTTAGGTTGAATTTGTGAATAATGTGTTTTGTTTTTTGGGGGGCCACACTCGGCAGTGCTCAGGGGTTACTCAGGTTATTCTTGATGGTTTGAACCCATACGGTTCTGATAATAGTTGAATGCCATTAGATGGAATAGCAGAAACCATTGGGACCATCCTAAGATGATGCACAGACGCAGTGGTTTTACTTGCCACCAGGGTTATATTCTGTGGGGTACCATGGGGAACCAGGGATAGCTAGAACCTGGAGCCTCAAACATCCAAGCATATGTGTTTGCATTTTAGCCCTTTGAGGTATTTTGTTGACTAAAAGACCCAAAATTTATGAGGATAAGTGATACCTAGCTAGTCACATCCTTGTACCTAACATGTTACATATGACAACATAAATTTTTAGAGCCTGATACAGCTTCTCAAAAGGTCTTAAATACTTGGTTGGATTTGTTGTTTTAAATTAGTTGTGTTATATTTTATATGATCTATAAAATTTAAAAAGAATTAAGTGCTTTTAGATCTACTTCCAGTAAAATGAATAAAAGTAAACTATGAGATTGCATAAAGGGCTCAGCATGTGTGAGTCCAGGCTTCATCCCCAGCAAATAATAACCATCCTAGCACTACTAGTTATGATCCTGGTGACTCCTAAGCAATACTAAAGTGACCCTAGTAGCCTCTAACACTGTCAAGCCCAACAGTACCCTATTACCAAACCCAAGCATTGAGCCATCAGACCTGCACATTCAGGCAAAGTATTGGGGCTAGAGCAGCAGTACAGCAGTTAGGGCATTTAACTTGCATGCAGCTGACCCTCATTCAACTCCCAGCACTACCTGTCCCTTGAACCTATCCTTGAGTAAAGAGCAGAAAATAGCTCTGAACACTGGGTGTAGCCCAAAAACAAGGATTACCAGGAATGGCCCTGTTGGCTCCTGAGCACTACTTAGGAGTAGTGAATTTCTAGCAAATTTCTAACAATTAGTAAATCTCTCAATTCTAAACATACCCTGAAGGTTCTAGAACTTGAGGTTTTTCACTAGCTGCTTGTTAAAAATGTGCTAACTGGTCTCAGGAGATAGTACAGCAATCTGAGCACATGCCTTCATATACCTGACCCAGTTTCAATCTTGGAATTACATGGCTTCCGAGCCACCTCCTGATGCAGCTTTGAAGGCCCATGAACAACAGTTGGATTCTGCAACTTAGGCACCAGAGGGCCTGAGCAACACTGCCTTAGTATTTAGCCTCTAGCCTGATTGGTTGAGTATCACCTGGAGTGACCTCTAAGGCCCTTGAGCACTGCTTGTGAATCACACATACACACGAGTCTTTTAAAGAGCACTAGAGGGGTCAAAAGGCTGAAGAATTAAAACATTTTCTTCCTCTTTTCTATAGGCCTCCACCACTGCCTAACATTACCTATCCTACATTTTATCTGTATCAGAAAAGAAGAAAACAAATTAAATGTCTCTTGAAAGGCAATAAAGGATCAGAAAGTATAGGGGTTAAGGCCTTGCCTTGGCTTGCCCACAACCGAATCTGGTGATTTCTATACTGCATATGGTCACCCAGTACCACCAGGAATGATCCCTGAGCACAGTTGATTGTGGCCCAAATAAAAGACTGGAAGCTTGAAGACAAAGTAACTTCATGATGTTTTAAAATATATAAAAAATATGTAGAAGAGGGGCCGGGTAGGTGGCGCTGGAGGTAAGGTGTCTGCCTTGCAAGCGCTAGCCAAGGAAGGACCGCGGTTCGATCCCCCGGCGTCCCATATGGTCCCCCCAAGCCAGGGGCGATTTCTGAGCACATAGCCAGGAGTAACCCCTGAGCGTCAAACGGGTGTGGCCCAAAAACCAAAAAAAAAAAAAAAAAAAATATGTAGAAGAGTTAGCACCTGAAAAAAAAACTCGATTTAATCATCTATATGAGTTAGCAGAGTGATGCAGCGGAAGCGTGCTGGACCCATAATCATCTATATGAACTAGCCTATTTCTGTAAATCAGTTTCCCCCAACTTTTTAAAATTGGGAATCACATTGGTGCCAGAACGATAGCACAGTGGATAGGATGTTTGCCTTGCACATGGCTGACCTGGGTTCAATCCCCAGTGTCCCATATCGTCCCCCAAGCCTGCCAGGAAGTAACTTCCAAGTGCAAAGCCAGGAGTAACCCCTGAGTGCCGCTGGGTGTGGCCCAAACACACACACACACACACACACACACACACACACACACACACACACACACACACACACACACTGTAAATCTGCCTTGCATGCAGCAGGATGTTGGTTCGAATCCCGACATCCCATATGGTCCCCCGAGCCTGCTGGGAGCGATTTCTGAACATAGAGCCAGGAGTAACCCTTGAGCGATGCTGAGTGTGACTCAAAAAAATAAACAAACAAACAAATATTATTCCTCTTATCTTAGCTAAAATAATGAAGTATCTTATTGCTGCTCTTAATGATCAGAAAGTAGCCAAGGGGGGGCCAGAGAGATAGCATGGAGGTAAGGCATTTGCCTTGCATGAAGAAGGATGGTAGTTCGAATCTTGACATCCCATATGATCCCCTGAGCCTGCGAGGAGCAATTTCTGAGTGTAGAGCCAGGAGTAAGCCCTGAGCGCTGCCTGGTGTGACCCAAAAACAAACCAAAACAAAGTAGCCAAGGAAACTTATAATTCCCTAAACATTTTATTAGAACATGAGGAAATGAAACACCAAACAAAAAATTGAACTTACAAAATTGTATTTAAAATTCCAGAAAATGTATAATCTCAATAAAATAAAATCAGGGGAGACTTAATCTCTGTATATTGCAACCTTGGAGATATTTCCTAACAGAAAAGAATGTGTCACTAAGATTGGCAGTCTTCGGGTGAAGTCTCCAAGGAAAAGCAACGAACAGAGCCCCCAAAAAAGAAAAAGCCTAATAGTGGTGTATCCAACAAGATGACTTTAGTCTGATCAAGTCAAGAAACCAGCCTATTGGTTGGGGTGAGTTGGAGCTTTAGATTCCCAACCTCTCAATCATGGTGAAAGAGTGGAAGGTATACATAGTTCCAGTTGTGCAATCAGTTAGTACTTAAAAGAGTGGAGGGGGTCATTCTTAGCACCTGCAAAGGACTTCTGTGTTGCCAGCAAAGCAGACTCTCACCTCCTCCAGAAAACAATTCCAATATTGATTTGGGAGTAAAAGAACAGCAGAGGATGATGATCCTAGAGCACCAAAAATCTCTGCCCACCCACTTGATCATACAGATTTGCTGACACCTAGGTGAGCTCTCTCATCTTTTGCTCTAAGAAAGGAGGCATTACTCCTGGATTTTGCACATGATTTATAAGGTGATTGTCCACTCATGCTTCTTTTATTTAGGCATTGTTATTTTTGTATAATTATGAATTTGTGACATTGCCTTCTTACTCAAGGTAACAACTGCCTCAGTAATCATTTACTCTGACTTGAGCTGGGGAGTTAGTCAGTATTCCCTTGTTCTTCAGCAGAGAAATTAGTCTGCAAAGTACTTTGCTAGTACCAAGTATACTGATGAATTCTGTCTTCATTGAACAGATGATTAAACAGCATACTTCAGTTTATAAGAGACCAGGAATGTGGCTCAGTATTATGGGTACATGTCTCACATATGTGAGTTCCTAGATTCCATCCCTGATACCACAAAACAAATTTCTTTTCATCCCTCAGCCCCTGACAAGGAAAAAAAATTTTTTTAATTGAAAAAATATAAGGGCTGGAACAAATGAGCCTAGAGTCAGGACAAGAATCCATACTAATAGGGATGGTTCTCAAGGACTTCTGTGAAGATCATATTTAAGTGAAAGACTTGAGGAGTAAGAAGGGAGAGCTTCTTTCCTCATCTACCAAAGGGAGTGGTCAATGGAAAAGCCTTGATAATGCATCTTTCCAATTGTCCTAGAACTTTTAATTCTAGGACAGAAAAGAAAATAGATCAAGAGCAAATTGACAGAGGGAACAAAAGGGCACAAGTGAAGTTGGAGAAGTAAAAGCCAGTCTTTCCTGGGCCTTCACCTCAATAGATTACAGCCTGCTTTCTTTTCTTTTGATTCAAGGATCACATATGATGGTGCTCAGGGACTTCTACATCTGTGCTCAGAAAACACTTCTGGTGGTGCATAGTGGACCATGTGGTACACTAAGAACACATTTTTCAGCATACAAAACATACATTTGAGACACTGAGCCATTATGCCATTGAGCATCTCTCCAGTCCCAACTACAGTTCTTCAGCAACACAATTCAACTGCATGTTACACCATTAGAATCCTATATGGTTCAGATTTGGAAAATACTTCTCTGGGCCACAAATACCTTAATTGGGAGTTTTCGTGAGTTACATAGACATTATCCATCATCCTGGGGTTTCATCAAGTTATCAATACCAGCCACACAGGACTGTGCTAAGATTTGGTTACATAATATTTATGTAAGTACCTGACACTACCTTGGTAAAGTCTCTTCACTGCTTGTTCTGTACTTACTGATAGATGTAAGTCTAACAATCAAAATTCCTTCCAAATTTTTACCCTTTTTCTTACAAACCACTTCCCCAAACAAATAAAAAGCAATGAACAGGTTCTCTGAATTTAAAAAGCAATATCAGATTGAGCTGAGATTTAGCTGGGTGATTGTGGCAAGCCCTCTGTGAGAGCAGACACATTATTACAACCTTTTAATTTGGCTGGACCAAAACTGAGAAGTTCAAATACCTTTGTTCTGGTGAGGGTCCTAGAGACCCACTGGACAGTTGAATTCAGTGGAGGCCACTGCAGTGGAGCTCTCCTCAATTTTCAGTCACCTTTCTCCTCACAACCATACTGAAAAATACACGGCATCATTATCAATACAGTCAACATATGATTATGTTTGTTGGTATGCTCCTTAGTCTCACATGCCCACCTCTCCCTCCTCATAAATATGTATAATTTTTACTGTAAATTCTTATGTATGTATAGACTATATGTCACTATACCTTGCATAAAATCATAAAACCATGCCCCACTTCACCTTTATTGGAGGGAGGGCTCTCCAGGGAACACTTTGCAGCATAAAATAAGAAATATCAATGTGTGGCTACAGAGATCATTCAAAGGGCTAGAGCATGTCCCTGGCTTGCATGAGGCCCCAAGTTTGATTTCTATTACCTCATTGCTTTTAGCCCCTGAACACTGCTTGGAATTTCCTTCACCCTCCCAAAAAAAGAAATATAATAATAAAAACAGTAGTTTTAAGAGTCTAGTTAGTTTTGGTTAGTAAGCAGTTATACTCATCTCGATGGAAAGAGGCAATAATACTCATTGCCTTTCTTTAGACTTACAAAACAAGTATGGTAGAATTACCTAAACAGTTTCTCATGTAGAGAAAAATAAATGCATGCAATTGAGAATATTAACGATGGGCCGGAGAAATAGCACACCAGTAGTGTGTTTGACATGCATGCAGAAGGACGGTGGTTCAAATCCCGGCATCCCATATGGTCCCCCAAGCCTGCCAGGGGCAATTTCTGAGCATAGAGCCAGGAGTAGCCCCTCAGTGCTGCCAGGTGTGACGCCCCCTCCCCCCAAAAAAAACTAAAAAAAAAAAAAAGAATATTAAAGATAATGCAAAAGGAACCTATTAAAATTTCAATCCTCAGTAAAAACTATTTATTTGAGTGGCAAGCAGTGGGAACACACTCTGATCAAGGCTTTTTCCTTGATCATTCCTTTTGGTGTTTATTTTGGTGTCATTCCTTTTGGTGTTTAGGGGGAATAGAACAGGACTCATTGGCAAGATACACGCCCTCATAACACGTATTTTTATTTGAAAAAAAAAATTGCTTTTCTTCATTATACCCAAAATGCAAAATTGGTTCCAAAAAAAAAAAGTGGAAAAACAAATATATAGAGAAATGGATGCAATTCAGAAGTTGTTACCTGGTCTCTGCACCAGTGGCAAGTAATTAGCACCTCACCAGAGAAGAAATCTTTAAGAACACTCAATTAAGCTATTCAGCACACAATAAATCCTTGCATATTTTCCTAGGAAGGGAAATCTACATTGGCCATGTTTTTGAAAACCCAAGAGCTAATAATTCACCATATCTTAATATATTTCTTGAACTGATTATGTAGGCCAGCTGCCTTTCAATTTAGCTCCAAACTAAAAATTTGTTATAATTATCTTGGACTTAGAGATGAATTAAAACTAAGATTACATGATCTCCTAGGAGCCAGAGAGATAGTACAGCAGGTAGGGTGCTTGCCTTGCAAGCAGCTGACCCAGGTTCAATCCCCAGCATCCCAGAGAACCTCCAAGCACTGCCAGAGGTGATTCTTGAGTGCAGTACCACAAGTACTTGGTAAGGCCCAAAACAAACATACAAACAAATTTCATTGTATTTTTGCATTTCTTCACCTGACATATATAGGTTTATTTCAACCTCTTAGAGGAAAAATTCAAATATCTTGAAACCATATTTCATTTTAGCAAAACAACATGAAAAACTGTTTTAAAGATGATTTGTTAACATTCTTCCTCTGAACTGTTTATTGTTTCTTATTGCTTTTTTTATTTATTAAAAAAAATCATTTTGCATTTTAACTACTAAATCCTTGGGGATTAAAACAGACTTAAATGAAAGAGGAGCTTATGTAAATGCAACCACCTTTGAGTTGGAAATAGGAACAATTTTCTTTTCTACTCAAATACCAATGTCCTGTTGAGAAGAAGATTCTCCAAAAATGCTCAGGCAGGTGCTTAGAATGAAAACTCAGCCAGCATGGAATGGGGAAACTGGGAGGGCAAAGAGGGTGTTTTCTTTCCTACAGGAAACTGAGTCTTTAAATTTAATAGCTTAAGGGGAGGTTTGATCTGCAATTTAGGTAGAAATGGACTACTTCATTATGTTCCCTCAACATATTCGGTACACTTGAGTGTAATTACTAATTTATTAAGAATTTAATTGCCCAGGTGTTAGGCCAATTCTCCACTCCCCTGACCCCCAACACACACCATTTTCATTTCAATTGTTAAATAAATGATTATCTTCTATCTTCCTCCCTTAAATACTGATCACTGGGCATGTTGGGGCAATTTCTATTTCAATGCCATCATTGACACAATCTGCATCCCCTTGATTCACTTTCTGAAGCACAGACATGCCAGTTCTTTCAAAGTGTGTTAGCCTTGATAGCAGAGGGATAACCATTTGGTTTTAAATTGGTTGTAAATTGTATGTTGTGAGGAAGGCCTATTTTGACATTGATCCATATTATGATGTGAAAGTAAACACAACCACCATCAGGCTTCTCTGAAGGATTTTCTTTATTCTTTGATCCTCTTTCATTTCTTGACCACTGCCCCTAGTTTCCAACCATTTTCAATGACAGTCCACTGTCATTTAGGAAACAAGAAAAAAATTGAAAGGCAGACAAAAGTTTTAAGCTGTTATCATTATGCTGGATCATGGATAACTCGAATCATCCATAAAAAATTACCCAAACTACTCACTTTTTAAAAATTAATATGGCAGGAGGGAAGAAGACAGATCATATAGCATGATGTTGAATTGGTTCCATTCCCAATACTCTATGGTCCCCATAAGGAATATCTTCCACTGTAATTCTGTAGGCCCCAGAACTGCTAAGTGTGGTCTTAGAAAAGTATTGGGCCCTCAAATGTGAGGGTTCGATTGACTATCACAAATAAAGGCCTCCAGGCCTCCTAAGCAATGCTTGAATAGTCTCTAAAAATGTTTTAAAGCAACACAAATTTACATAATTGCTTCTTTTGGGAATAGATACTTTACTATATTTTACTTGTCCTATGTTCTATTATTATTTTGGCTTTTAAGCCACACTCAGCAAAGCTCAAGAATTATTCTGACAGGGTACATAGAGATCATTCCTGGTAGTACTTGGGGGACCTTGTGGTGTTGGGGATCAAACCTAGGGCTCCTGTTTGAAAAGATTATGTTTCAATTCATTGAGATTACTCTCTGGCCCTGGTTTATTTACTTTTAATTATAAATTATTAATATGACATTGGTTTGCATGTTTTGCATAATTTGGGTAGTACTGCTTCAAAACTCTTGTGTATAAGACTCTAGATCTTAAAGAATTAACACCAATACTATACAAAATCTATATACTATACTAATCCTATACAATACTATACAAGAATCCAGGTCCTTAAGCATGCAATGCATAACATTTACAACTAAGTCAAATCCTTGTTTCAATTAATTATTATATTATTAATAATAACATATGTGACCAGGAGGAATTTCAAGAATATAGATGTTTAATATTTAAAATTCAATCAGTCATCTGCATGTTAGCAGGCTGAAGGAAAAAGCCACATAGTAACATTAATACAAAAAATGCTCCTGGCAAATTCAATACTCATTAAAAACTCTAAAGGATCAGACACAAAAGAGAAAAGAGCTGGAAGTTACAGCTCACCTCAGGAAGCTCACCACAAAGAGTGATGAGTTTAGTTAGAGAAATAACTACATTTTGAACTGTCCTAATAATGAGAATGTATGAGGGAAATGGAAAGCCTGTCTAGAGTACAGGCGGGTGTCAGGTGGGGAGGAGGGAGATTTGGGACATTGGTGATGGGAACGTTGCATTGGTGATGGGTGGTGTTCTTTACATGACTGAAACCCAAACACAATCATGTATGTTATCAAGGTGTTTAAATAAAATATAAAAAAAAACTCTAAAGGGGGCCGGAGAGATAGCATGGAGGTAAGGCATTTGCCTTTCATGCAGAAGGTCATCGGTTCGAATCCCGGCATCCCATATGGTCCCCCGTGCCTGCCAGGAGCAATTTCTGAGCATGAAGCCAGGAGTAACCCCTGAGCACTGCCGGGTGTGACCCAAAAACCACAAAAAAAAAAAAAAACTCTAAAGGAAACAAAAGGAAATACCCTTAACTCAATAATGATAAAATACAAAAATAATAGTATATTTAATAATAAAATGATGAATACTTTCTGTATGGACTGACTTTTATGTGCCCTACAATCTTTTATGTGTCCTAAAATGTATATGTGTTTAAAACAGTCAAAATTAAAATAAGGCTAGTATGCCTGGTAAATATAGCTGATGTGTTCATAGTACAGAAGATTAGAGAGACATTCATGAGCACAGAGAGAGACACTGGGGTGAGGATAGTGGTAATGCATGCACAAATCCAAGTGTAGAAAAAGCAAGACCAAATACCTGAAAGAGACATCAAAGGCAACCATATGTTCCAGGACATTGGTCTTGGATGTTTAAACTCCATACTAGTTAGGTTGTTGGTGGTGGTGGTGGTAGAGAGTGAGGAGAGCTGTCACACCCAGTTCTGTTTAGGGCTTTCTACTGGCTCTGCCTGCACTCAGGAATCATTCCTGCTGTTGCTTGTGGGACCATATGGTGGTTGGGTCGCATGCAAGACAGGCTCCCTACCTATTGTACTACCTCACCAGGTCCTCTTGTTATTATTTAACCTCCATATTAATCTGTTTTTTAGTCTGTCTGTTGATTTGTCTGTCTCTTTCCCTATCCTTAGCAACCACAATTTTTCTGTATCTGTGGATTTGCTAATTCTGGCATTCTATATAATTGTAATCAGGCAATATGCTGTAGCATTTAATAGTACATCATGCCTTTTTATGGTTGAATGGTATTCCGTTGTGTGCATATGCCACATTGTTATTCATCTGCTGATTTACTTTTCCAAACTTTCTAGTCATTGTGAATATTGCTGCTATGAACATTTATGTACAAGTTTTTGTGGGACTACTGTTTTCAATTTTCTCAGGGACACATACCAAGAAGTGAAATCACCGATATATTACACATAGAAATATTTAGTATTTGACCTTACTAAATCATAAATCATATTATTTATGGTTTGTGTTTTTTTTTGGGGGGTCACACCCAGCAGCACTCAGGGGTCACTCCTGGCTCTACGCTCAGAAATTGCTCCTGGCAGGCTCAGGGGACCATATGGGATGCCAGGATTTGAACCATCGTTCTTCTGCAGGCAAGGCAAATGCCCTAACTCCATTCTATCTCTCCAGTCCCTAAATCATATTATTTATGAAATAAATTGCCCCAACCAGTCTTCAAGAAGTCATAGTAGTGTCAGTAAGCTTGCACAGAAAAGGGAACCATTTGTACATTCCTGGATGGAATGAAAATTCATGCAGTCATTGTAGAAAACAGTAAGGAGATATCTCAGGAACTTAAACATACCACAACCATATATCAAGTCCAGAAATTCCATACTGTGGTAATGAAAAAAATGAAAATGTCAACTTGAAAAGATATCTGTGGACCAGAGCAATAGCATAGTTGGTAGGGCATTTGCCTTGCACACAGCTGACCCAGGTTCAATCCCGGTATCCCCTATGGTCCCTGATCTACCAGGAGTGATTTCTGAGACCAGAGCCAGGAGTAACCCCTGAGCTCCACCGGGTGTATCTCCAAATCAAAGCAAAACAAAACAAAAGAGAAAAGATACCTGAATCAGGCACTATATATCATAGCCAATATATGGAAAAATTTAAGTAGCCCTCAGTGGGTGAATGGATAAATAAAGGCCTCATACACACACAATTCCATATGCATACACACACACCATGCACACACACATACACACACAGAGCAATCTTAAATCTTACTTGGTCATTAAAATAGAAGGAAAGGAGGCCAGAGCCATAGGACAGTGGTAGAGCATTTGCCTTGCAAGCGGCAAACCAAGGGCAGACTCGGTTGCATTCACAGCAACCCATATGGTCCCCCAAGCCTGCCAGGAAGGATTTTTGAGCAGAGAGCCAGGAGTAACCCCTGAGCACTGCCGGGCGTGACCCCAAACCCCAAAAAGAAACAAACAAAAAATAGGAGAGCCTGCCATTTGTAGCACTTGAAAGCACTGTGCAATGTTAAATAAGTCAGAGAAATACAAATAACAAATGCTCTCACTTACAAGTGTAGTTTTAAAGTGTGGGGTGGGAAGATAAACCAAAGAGTTGGACCACATGCCTAACATATCCAAACCCCTGAGTCTGATCTCTATAACACCTCCTTGCGTATTACCTGACCAAAGTACCAAACTGCCAGCCTCACGCTACCTAGCCAAGTGTGACCAAGAAGTGACCTGAGTCCCTGAGCAACACTGAGTAGACCCCTCTCACCTCACAAGAGGACTCACTGACACAGAGAACAGATTTTTGGCTATCATAGATAGAGGGGATGTAAAATAGGTAAAATTGACAATGGGTACAGACTTCCAGGTATAGAATAAATTCTGGGAATATAATGCACAGTATGGTGACTATACATTTAAAAGCAAATCTTAAAAATTATCACAAGAAAATAGCTGTAGATATGGTGGGACGATTAGATTGTACTGATCATTTACATATATATGCATAAAACCATTATGGTCTACACCTGACTTTAGTATGTCAACATAATTGTCAATTTCCCCCTTAAAAAATTTCCCCCTTTAGGAAAGATATTATGAAATTCTATAAATGTCTTATAATCTTAATCAAGAATATATATCATTTTCAAAAAAGAAATCGTTAAATTAGTTTATTGACACTCCTCCCCAGAAAGTTCTGGGACTGGAGTATAGCAGGAAGCTGCAGGACTTGTTGCAAAAAGGAAAAGAGAATCCAAGGGAAAGGTTAGTTCAGAAACCAAAGAAAGATCAAACAAAGCAACAGATATAAAGATTTATTTTTCCAGAGAAGCCAAATCAAGTCTTGGGCAAAGAGGGTGCAAGAGTCAAAAATGAGAAGGAAGGAGACTGAGAAGTAAAACTTGTGAGTGTGAACCTGACACATTTCTATGCAGAGCCATAGTACCAGCAATGGTTGCAGCTTCTTCTATGGCTATCTGGGAGTTCAGTTTGTATGTTCTTGATGGGGCTGAAGAGTAGCTCTGAAGACTGGAGCACAAGCTTTGCATTCAGAAGATCCTGAGGTTGATCCCTGACCCTGAAGGGTTCCTCCAAGCACCAGGGAACATGACTGCCAAGCTTCTATCTAGGAGTATCCAGCCTCTAAGCACTGTCCAGTGTGTCCCCAAAACATAAATAGAAGATATTTGTTCAAGGTAGAATAGAATAGTATATTCCCAGATTTGATCAGTACATAAATTCTCAAAATGATCTAAATCAGTCATCTAAAAGTCTTGTTAAAACAAGGATTTCTGGGCCCAGTTCCCTAAGTTTTTGACTCATAGTTCTTATGCTAGGGGTCCAAAATTTTTTATTTCTTTTTATTGGGGGTCACGCCCGCATTGTTCAGGGATTACTCCTGGATCTGCATTCAGAAATTTCCCTTCTCAGGCACAGGGACCATATGGGATGCTGGGATTTGGACCATTGTCTATCCTGGATCTGCTGCGTGCAAGGCAGATGCCCTACTGCTGTGCTCTCTCTCTAGCCTGCATAAAATTTTCATTTCTAACAAATTCCCCAGTGATGCTTAAGCTATTGTTCCAAGATCTCTTTTAGAGAAAATGCTTTAATAAATTGATTTATTCTGTTGGAGGACATTTAATTATCTAAGGAATTGCCAACCTGCTTTACATAGCAATATTTAACATTTACCCTTCTTAAGTCAAATTATTTATCAAATATCCTTATCCCAACTTGATTTATTTAAAAATGCACAATAATAAGTATTGGCAATAGTGTCTAGAAAAGGGAAACATTTGTGCTTACTGAATGGATTGTAAATTCATGTAGCCACCATACAACACAGTATAAATGTACCTCAGAATCTTAAAAATATAATCTAGCAATTCCATATCTTGGTTGAAAACACAAGATTAAAAAGATATTTGTCCTTGGGCCAGAGAGATAGCACAGCGGTAGTGCATTTGCCTTGCAGCAACCAATTCAGGACGCTGGTAGTTCAAATCCCAGCATCCCATATGGCCCCCGGAGCCAGGAATGATTTCTGAGCAAAGAGCCAGGAGTAACTTCTGAGTGCCTCCAGTTCTGACCCAAAATCAAAACAAAGCAAAAAATGTGTCCTATGTTCATTGCAGCATTATATATCATTGCCAGGACATGGGAAAGACACAAGTGTCTCTTAATTTAATGAACATATAAAAAGGGGGGGAAGGAATAACATATAGGCATAGATGAGATAACCTCCATATCACCTGGTCAGGACTTATCCCAATGAATTTAGCACTTTCAGTATTATGTTTTCCAGGCCTGCTCTTCATGTCAGATATGACCTGCATGCATAGTCATCTTACTTGGCATTGGGGAGGAGAATTATAAAATAAGGAACAGATCTCAATATAACTTATGTAATTTTTTTTGTAAAATGAGGAGGAAGGAAGGTGAAGTGAGAGGGATCCTCAATTAATACTTTTCCTTCCTGTGTTTATCTGAGCCGTCGAAGGTGCCCAGAGTTCCTTGGTGATAGCCATAAACACTTTGATTATAACTGACCAGCTGCCAGAATCTCCATGATGCTGGAGGGTGAGAGATAGGAACAGACTTGTAGTTCACACACACTGAAAGGTGCAATAGATTGGCAAATTCTATGGTGGAAAGATAAATGATTACAATAGCCATATTGTTGTGAGGAGGTGAAGCAATATAAATATCTTGCCAAATGTCTTGCCTAGTGGACTGAAAGACAGAGTCTGGAGAACTAGCGGCAATTCAGAGAAGTTATAATTGAAAGAATTTTCGGAAATTTTCCTCAAATACCATGAAAATAACTTTAAACCAAAGAAGATAACACTCATGAAGGTGATAGAAAAACATGAGCCCTGGATTTCTTTGTTTTTATTATTGGTGCTATGCTCAGGGAGGATCATGCAGTGCCAAGGATCAAACCTGCATCCTGTTTCTGGCCCTCCTGCTTGCAAAATCATATATTCAACCTGTTGAGCTATCTCTCAGCTGTGACCATGTGAAACTGAACTGCTAAGCCTGAATTGCTCATCCCCTGAATGCTGACAAAATCCTTTTTCAAAGATACTGTACTTTAAAAAACAAACAAACAACTTAGGTCACAGCTGGTGACAGCTGGTCACAGTTTAGTGGTGCTTACTGATGATTCTGTGTTTGGGGATCAACTCCGGAAACCATGTGGACTGCTGGGAATTGACTCCATATTGGCCATGTGCAAGGCAAGTGCCTTACCTGATCTACTTTATCTCTTTTCCTGAAACTGTACTTTTATTAGTTTTAGTTTTTGGACCATACATGTGCTTGGGGCTAACTCCTGGTTCTGTGATCAGGGAGCAGTCCTAGCAGGGCTAAAAGACCAAGTTTGGGGGATAAAGCCAGGCCAGCTGCAAGCAAGGCCTATTGTATTATCATTCTGATCCTCTGATACTGTGCTTAAAAAATGTTTTCGTCTTTTTTCCTGCTTATTGCAATGATCAGGGTTTGCACACTTGACTGCAGTGCTGCACTTGTGTTTACTGGGATTCACAACTTAATCATGGTGCCTGCACATACATTGCTGTGACACTGGGGATCCTCAAGAGCAGTGCTGCTAGGATTATATTCTGCTCATATCAGGTGATTCAAGGATCCAAGTTGTGGCCTCACAAGTCAAGCACTTTGCCACTTTGAGCTTTAGGGTAAAAACCACCATATTATTGAATCTCTTAGTATGCCATGATAGTATTTCATTAATATATTTGGAGATAGAAAACATGCAATCAATGTATTGTGTAGTGAAAGCTGTCTGAAGAAGGAAAAATCAGATGGTCTTGAAATAAGAAATATCTTTTGTTTGAGTCAGAGTTCCTCTATAAACATAGAGTGAATCATATATGTGTATATAATAATACATGAATATAATATAGATTAGAAATATCTACATATTCAAAGAGTATTTTTCTTTGGGAGTACACATTTGGTGGTGCTTGGAGGCAGAACTCAGTGCTCTAAGGTTTTTCCCAGCTTTGATGAGGATGGTGGGGTGGCAAGTGGTACTAAGTCCAAACCCTCATATATGCAAGTACTCTTGCACTGACCTATATCCCAAGATTCTGAGAATATTTCTGTTGTTTTGTCATGACAATGTGTTTACAGTAGTGTTAATCTTTGTGGTGTTGCCATATAGTTACTACATCTCTTACTGGTGAGTCAAAAATCCAGACTGGCAGGCAAGTGATGGCAACTGACTGAAGGGGGCCTACCCATATTGCTGAAAGTAATCTTTACAGTCAATTTAGCAAAGATCAGTTAATCAAAACTAAAAATAATTTTACATCAATGTCTAGATCAGTGTTTTATGCAATAATTCAATGCTATAAACCTAGTCAGGTAAAACTACTCATTACAACTTCTTGTGGAAAGTAGTATTTGAGCTAACCTTGAAGAATGGCTGAGATCTCGATATGTACATGACGTAGAGAAGTCTGCTATCTGGTTTGCTTTCTGGTCATGTGCTATCTGGTCATATGTTACTGAAGGTGAAATAATATTTCTCATGAAGAAATATAAATGGGCTAATTAAAGCCTGAATTCTATATAGAGTGAGTTTAAACCCATAGTCTGACTCAAGCTGTTAGTTTGATGGTGCAATTTTAAGAGCTGTTTTGTTCAGAGAATGTAAAACGTAATGTATAAGTGGCCTTAGTGTTTTTATACTTGGATATTAACATGGAATGCTTCTCTTACGTTCCACCAAGGGACCATTAGCTTGGTCTAGCTTCACAAACACCAAACACACACACACACACACACACACACACACACACACACACACCTGTCCACCTTCAAGTTTTGTACGTAGCATACAGCAACTTGAATGACACACTCTCCAGGTGAAGGTGCGTCACAAGGTTTGCGCAATTCATGAATTGTGAAATCCAAACACTAAACTCTTACTGAGAAAAAGGAAAATTCTCAGTTAAAGCATATCACAATGCAAGCAAAGGTGTGATTTTATTTAAGAAGAGAAGTAAGGAACGAATTCCCTTGAAATTGAGGATGTCTCTTTATAGACTAGCAGGCTGTCTCCTGCAAGACAGTGCCCCTGACTACCTCAAAGTTGCTACATCTGCAGGAACTGGTTGCACAGGAGTTTCTTTCCTTTAGTTTAGACGTCATGACTATGAAAATGTTTCAGCTTTCATTAGGGAAAGATCTGGGCTTTTTCATATTAATGAAACTGCAGGAACCTGAACAGACAAAGCTGACTGAAGACGAACTACACCAAATGAACTACAAGTGTATTACAAATGAACTACAAAAAAAAAAAAAAAAAATGAACTACAGTTCATACAATCTGCTAGATAACTTAAGCCCAGTTTGTTGTGGGCTATAGATCTCCATTATTTCTTAGGAAAATATAAAGAGACACAGGTAGGTAGACAGCCCAAATTTCTGGAGCACAGGTTTTGCATGTGGGAGCCATTACCAAACACTGCTAAGCAGTACGAAACAGGGCCTGATTTGGATGAGAAAGAGAGAGAGAGAACATGCAAGAGTGAACAAATGTGAGATTGAGAGAGAAAATGAGAATGTGATATAGAACAATAGAAAGTAAGAGATTCAATGAGAATGTGTGAGAGAGAGATAGAAATTGTAAAATACTACTTCAGATATTCACTCCTCGTCCTCCTTAAAAATATAAGAAGATAATTTAAGAAAAAGTAAGAACTGTTTCCTGACATTGATTAATAATAGGCAATGCAGCAATACAATATTCAAGAGAAGGAAATAAAACAAGATGAGCCTATTAAGTCCCCCCCCACACCTTCCTATCTGTATTCTACTATTCAGAAAAGAGAAATAAACAGAGCCTGGAAGTTGTGCTGAATTGAGGACATTGTAGTGAAGCAGAAGCAACTTTGCAGAAATAGACTGGGAATCTACATGGAGGGCCTTTTGAGATTTTTGCTCATCTGAATACATGGGGTAAAACTCCCCAAGACTAGGCAGATTAAAAGAAAAGAGCAGTTACTAGGAAAAGTCAGAGACAAATTATTTTCAAAACTCATACGACATTGAGATTGCATCAGATCCCCACCAGCCAGTGTGGAGAAATTGCTGAATAGTCAGCATTTAGTATAGAATCCAAACAGGTCAAACCTTAAAAGCAGGGCCTGAGTAACTGAACTTTAAATGACTACTCCAGATAGGTCCAAACAAAAATCATCAAGCAATCTGGAAAAGATCACAGGGCAATTTGGAAAACAACAACAACAACTTCCTTCTAGAATAAAGTCAGGTTCATCAGGAGTAAAGCAATATCCAGCACTGAATAGCATGAAATTTGACAGCAAATATTCAATAAAAATAAGTGACCATACAAAAGACATGAAAAAATGTGAAGTAGATTACAGAGAAAAAATCTTTATGGACAGGACTGGAGAGACAGTATAGTAGGTAGGGCATTGCCTTGCATGTGACTAACAGGCCTCGATCCCCAGCATTCCATATGGTTTCTTGAGCTGCCAAGAATGATTCCTGAGTGCAGAACCAGGAGTAACCCCTGAACACTACTGAATGTGGCCCCAAAATAAATAAAAAGAGGGTCATAGAGACAGACCCAGAAAAAAAATAGATGATGGTGGGTCTGGAGATAATAGTGGTTAGTGCTCTTGCATGCACCTGGGTGAGGTTCAACTGCTGGTAATACATGGTCCCTCGAGCATCTCTTGATGCAATCCTGAAAACTCCCAGAACTGCATGAGTATGTATTCCCTGGTAGATGAAGGATCCAAACCTTTTCATTTAACCACCAGTTCAATTGTGTGAGCCTCATCTGTGGGCTTCTTAGTTTACTGAGAAATTCTGGGAAACCCTCAAATCAAGACCAATAACAAAATGGATGATGGTGAGTAGACAAGAATTTTAAACCAAAAACAAAAACCTGTTTGAGACAGAAACATGCTCTTGGAAATAAAACATTAAGGAATTTACAGACACCCAGAGTTTCTGAACACTGAGTATATGAAAAGAGACAGAACACATGTAGGAACTTGCTTGCATGGCTGAGGAGCAGCCTGCCTTGAGCAGACACAGAGCACCAGTTTTATTCCCTTCTGCATAAAAGTAGGGGTGGTTGAATTGAGGGTTGGTTTGGGATTTTGTTTCTGGGCAACTTATTTTCTTTATCTGGAACCAGGTCTCTACCCCTTTCTCATTGGCTTATGAAACTGCCATGGTGGGTTTTAGGGTTGGTACAGTTTAACTCAAATCCCTACTCTGAAGATAACAGAGATAATTTCATGGTTGGTTCCCAGTTCTATCCTGGAATGAACAGTCCATTGAGAATTAGGGATCTCAGGCTAAGGAAACTGAGAAAAAGGGAATGAGGTTAAGCAAACAGTTGATAGGAGAGATTGGGCTAGAGGTTCAACTTCTTGCTTATTTTTGTATTAGAGCCATAACCAGTGGTTCTTGGGGGCTATTCCGGCTTGATCCCAAAGGTAGATCCTACGAGCAAAGCATGCTCAGCAGCCTGTTGAACTATCTCTCCAGCCCCCCACGAGTTCTGTTGTTGGTTCTGCATGTTGAGAGATCTTCTGAAGCTGGAGAGGCATGAGACCTCTTATGTCTTTCAGCAAGATAATGTTTCACTGCCCAGGGACACTTCTCTGAGTGTGTCCCAACAAACTTATCAATAATATAAATATGCAAAGAGGTTAAAAGATTGTACAAAGAGGAAATAAGTGAGAAAAATGAAACTTTGGGGAAGAAATTGAACAAATAGAAATTCCAAAGATGGGGCCGGAGAGATAGCATGAAGGTAAGGAGTTGGCCTTCCATGCGGAAGGACAGTGGTTCGAATCCCAGCATCCCATATGGTCCCTAGAGCCTGTCAGGAGTAACCCCTGAGAGCTGCCGGGTATGACCCAAAAAACAAAAACAAACAAACAGAAAAAAGAAAGAAAGAAATTCCAAAGACAAAAGAAATACCTCATTTGAAGTGAAAATTTCACTACATGACATAAACAGAAGGTTAAAGGCTTTTGGGCCAGAGCACAACGGTTAGGGCACTTGTCTTGCACATAGCTGAGCCAGGTTCCATCCCTGACACCATATTTGGTCCTCAAGCTCCCACCAGGAGTGATCCCTGAGCACCACTAAGCGTGCCCTCCAAAAACCAAAACAAAATCAATATAAAATAAAGAACTTAGGAACTGGGGATGTGATTTCCAGGCAGAGAACTTGCTTTGCAAGTGCAAGGTCTTGGATTCAATTCCCAACACTGTCATGAGGCTCTATGAATTTGAAGAGAAAGCAATATTCAAAATGAACCACAGAGAAAAAAAAGGACTCATTGCAAGAGTACAAGCAGTGGCAAGATGGAGGTAGTTAGAATTAGAACCTCCTTCACCTCCTCACCCCCATGCTTGGGTCTAGAAGGCAGAAATATTTCTACTGCCACTAACTGTCCTAATTTAGCAAATGAAAGAGTAGACAATGAGCTTGTGAGATCCATTGATCAGAGAATGAATTCTTTTTCATGCTGCTAAATATTTCAATATTGCCTTTCTTTATTCTGTTCAGAGGAGCTTGGCCTGAAAAGATAATCTTTGCACAACAAAGAATATAAACTTTTGGTTTTGTTTCTCTTTTGTTGTTGTTGTTGTTATTGGGTCACACCCTCTCAAAGTAGTGAGTTCAGTTTACTAAGACTCTGCACTAAGGAATCACTCCTTGGCAGTCTGGGGGGATAGAGGGTAGGTAGGGCAGTGAGGGGGTGGACCATAAGAGATATTGGGGATCAAACCAAGTTGGGTACATGCAAGCCAAATGTCCTACCAGCTGTACTATTGCTCCAGTCCTAAATATATATTTGATTTACGTTATGTAATATATAATATAGCCCAAATATATTTATATATAAATAAGTAAATAAATATTTGTGAATTGGGGGGGCATCCAGGAATTTGACTCAGTTGGTAGAATGCCAGCTTTGCAGATGTGAGGCTCTGGCACAACCCCATATGTCTGTGAGCTCTGTGGCTCTGCCATTGTGATCCTTGGCGCCCCAATAAATGTATGACACACACTATAGCCAATAAAAACAAAGGGAATGGAGGGATGGGAAATTAAAACAAAAAAAAAAGTTAATTTAAAAGGTTGTTTTTTTAAATATAAAGGAGCCAGAAAGATAGTACTGAGGATAAGAATGTACTAGCCTTGTACATGGCCCACATCTGATTCTTTGAGCACCATTAAGAGTAATCCCTGGGGCCGGTGAGGTGGTGCTAGAGGCAAGGTGTCTGCCTTGCAAGTGCTAGCCAAGGAAGGACCACAGTTCGATCCCCCGGCGTCCCATATGGTCCTCCCCAAACGAGGGGCAATTTCTGAGCGCTTAGCCAGGAGTAACCCCTGAGCATCAAATGGGTGTGGCTGAAAAACCAAAAAAAAAGAGTAATCCCTGATTGCAGAGCCAGGAATTTTAAATTTTATTTATTTATACATATATTTGATATAAGATATTAAAATTTGTAGGATATATTCTCCTGAGTGAGACTATTGCCTAGGAGAGCTCATGCATTCCATGTGTGTAGTCTCTGGATTTGATCTCTCGTGTCTCATGATCTCTAGAGCATCATCTGGACTCTGGCTAACCTGGTGGGACCAGAATACTACTGAGAATGGACTGGTCTTCTGAGATTTCCCTCATAACTATAGTTTCATAAGAAACCACCACAAACAAATAAACCAACAAAGGAGAGAGGTTTCTTTTCCTGACCTTTTGCATAAATTTATATCACAAAGGAGAGGGAAGCATTGTGCTTGATCTATTGAACAGAATCTCTTGATAATCCTCATGGAATTGGCTGACACTATAACTTCCTTTTCTTATAGTATGAGCACCTTGAGCTTTTGGTCCTTAGCTGGGAGGGCTAGTTGCCAATTCTGGGAAAACAGGAAATTTCCAAGTGGAACCTTTGACCTTAGGTCACCTTACATTCCGATTCTAAGATCTTGTTTCAACACTTTGCATATTTCTGCACCTCTTGTGAGGAGTGAGGCCTCACTCTAGACCTCCCCTGGCCCAAAAAATTTACAACGCACCAACTTTGGTCAGCCCCAGATGTATATTAGAAGTCAAAGAAATGGAAACCTAGAGATTCATGGAGACTGGATGGCACAAAAGTTAAATGTCTAGAGCTAACGGGCTGAGAAGGCCATGGAATCCCATGGAAACCAGAAATGGGTCAAATCAAAAGAGACATACATACAATGAGATGTGCTGCTTTAAGAGCTAAGATCAGCTAGTCAAAAATGGCCTGGCAATCAGTAACCCTTTTGCTGTGAGTGTAGGCTGAGACTAAAGTCAGGATCAAAAGATGACTAGAGAACAGGACTAAAAGTCATTTCCTGCTTACCAAATAGGTGTCAAACACTATTCTAGGTGCTGAAGACACAGCAGTGAACAATATAGACTATGTCACTGTGTTCAAAGACTTATTTCTATGAGATTAAACAATATGCAAAGATGGTCAGGAAGAATTAGTCCAAAACAGAAAAACAGAAAAGTGAAGCAGGATTAGGGGATAGAGTGATAAGGTGTGTCTGCAATTTAAGAAGAAGTAAAAGTCAGGAAAGACTTTTGGGAGACGATGACATTTGGTAAACAAAGTTACTCTGAGTCTCTCTGGGGAAGAGAATTCCAAGTACGTGCAAGTGCTTGAGGCAGAAGCATCACAAAAAGTAGGGTAGTCAGAGGAGACGGGGTGGTATTAGTAAAAAAAAACTGAAGTTAGTAAGAATTGTAAAAGATAAAGGACAACTTACCATTATTTTAATTTTTTTAAGTTTCATTTTATTTAGGTTTTAGAGTTATATCTTATCTGTGTTTTGTAATAATTTTTATAGGGGTTTCCTACTCTGAGAGGCACTTAGCCCAGTGGTGCAGAGTAATAGTGCTGAAGCCAGACTACTCTATTATTCAAGTCTGGTAGTCTGATGGCACTACCTGAGTGGATTGAACTCAGGGTCTTCAAGCATTCTGTTCTCTTAAACTTTGCCACTTGCCTTCGTAATATTTTTTAAATGGCAATTGCTTCAACTTGAAAAGAAAAGAAAGACCTATCTTCCACTGGGAATCTTGTTTTCTCTGGATCTGTGTGGAATTCCACATCTTCAATGCCTCTACTAGAGCAATTCCTTCATATTGCAATTAAGCTTCTGAGTTCTGGTTAAGAGGAAACAAATCCTTATTCATGTCTGCCACAATTTTCATTTAGACACTGTGATTTCCAAGTTTGCTAATAATAGACTGACAGGCATTCAACATCACAACTTCTAATCTAGTGTAAGAATCCCTCCACTAATGTTTCAAGACCCCTCTGCCTCTACCTTCTTGGCAAGTTTTAAAAATTATTTGGGTTTGGGCCATACTTTGTGTTAGTGCTATAGTTTTGATGTATACAGTTACTGTGCTTCACCACAAACAATACACCGAGATTTTAAATCAATGCTTTCATTTTCCCTCCAGTTCATCTCATAATTCCCCTCCCCTCACCAATCCCCATTTCTGTCTTAATTGACTTGGACAGAGTTCCTTTATAGACATCCTAGTCATGCAAGAGAAAGTTCAAAGTCTAAGTGATCTTTGTCCTGAGTAATCTCTACCCAACGTCGTAATGCATTCCTGGAAAAATAGGGGGTGGTTTAAGGAATTATCTCTTGACATGGGTCAGCTGTTTTTCAGTTGTGTATTTTCTGCTCCATTTCTAACATGGGATAATAGACCAGAGAGATTATGCAGAAAGTTCTCTTGAAAACAGTTGTGAATAAAAGCAGCTTATAAGTAGATTAATGGACAGCAGGGAAATACAAAATGTGGAAGACATTCAAACTGAATTGAATATTATAATCTAATTAGGTATTTTTTAAATGATGCTCTTAAAATCAAGACAAAGAAAATTTAAGAAATATACAGAATTTAGCAAATTTTACTTGTTGGGTTTTTTTTGGGGGGTCACATCAGACAACAGTGCTCAAAGTTTAGTCTTTGATCTGTGCTCAGAAATTGCTCTTGGTAGACTCGAAAAACCAGATAGGCTGCCGGGATTCTAACCAGGTCCATCCCAGGTCAGCCGCAAGGCAAACACCCAACCACTGTGCTATTACTGAGGTATTACTCCAGCCCCAGAATTTAGCAGTTTTTAAAATCAAGGATTATTAACTTTTCCTTTAAATGCCCCCAAACAATAATTTTTACATGCACACATAAACACACAACATACACTCATCTGTTTACATATAATTATCTGATGTTTCTGGGAATCTCTGGGAAATATTAAATATTCTAGAAGTCTGAACTTGGCTATTTTTTTTATTTCTTTTTTCTTTCTTTTTTAGGCCACACCCAGTGATGCTCAGGGGTTACTCCTGGCTATGAGCTCAGAAATAGCTCCTGGCTTAGAGGACCATATGGGTTGCCAGGAATTAAACCAAGGTCTGAACTGGGTCAGCCACGTGCAAGGCAAACACCCTACCACTGCACTATTGCTCCAACCCCTCTTTTCTTTATTTCTTTATTTTTTTACTGGGAGGAAATCAGACAGGGAAGATTTTGGATCAAACCTAGCTGTGCTTAGGGCTCACTATTGGTAGTGCCTAGGAAACCATATGACATGCATGGCAAGCATATTAACCCTTGTACTAACTTCTCTAGCCCCAAATCTGTTTGCTGATACTGTTGATGACTATCTAGCTGTCTGACTCACTGTAGTTCACTTGCTTCTCTTTTCAGGACCCTCTCACTAACTTTGATGCTCAACTTACTGATGCTAACAACATGATCTCAAGTTCATGAGCATATATGCCCAAACAAGAGTTGGTCTAGTTTCAGAAATTTAGGAGATTAGAATGAAATTTAAAAGCTTAGGGGCCGGGCGGTGGCGCTAAAGGTAAGGTGCCTGCCTTGCCAGCGCTAGCCTTGGACGGACCGCGGTTCGATCCCCCGGTGTCCCATATGGTCCCCCAAGCCAGGAGCAACTTCTGAGCACATAGCCAGGAGTAACCCCTGAGCGTTACCGGGTGTGGCCCAAAAACCAAAAAAAAAAAAAAATAAAATAAAATAAAAAAATAAAAGCTTAGGAGAAAATAAAATAAAGCTAGATATGTTGGAAATACCCCTTCTCACCCCCAAAAGACAACTCTAGTCCTCAGAGCCAACAGATGTGGCTTTATGGGGTGAGGATGATTTAAAGTTAAGGTGATTTGAAGTGAAGGTTCTTGAGAGATATTACCTAGGCAGACACCTGTCCTTAGGAGCAAAAAGAACACTGAGATAAAAAAAAAAGACAAAAACACTTAGAAGGGACAGTGTGACCCTTAAGACAGGCTGGGGAATTTGACCACAAGCCAAGTAATGCTTTAAGAGTGAAGAAGAGGCAAAAGCCGGCTCCCTGTGTGTGACACCAGGCGGGGAAAATCCGAGAAAGTACACCGGCCCAGTGGGGCCCAACTGTGAAAAACTGTGAGTGTGACCTGTCTATGTCTGTCTACTGTCCTCTTGCGTGAAACTCTTGCGAGTGGGGCAAAAAGAGGCTCCAGAAACCTCGCTTGCCCAGAGGCCATTTTCAGGGAGGGACTACAGAGCATGAAAACTGGCAAGGCTTTGCAAAAGCCGGCTCCCTGTGTGTGACACCAGGCGGGGAAAATCCGCAAAAGTACACCGGTCCAGTGGGGCCCAACTGTGAAAAACTGTGAGTGTGACCTGTCTATGTCTGTCTACTGTCCTCTTGCGTGAAACTCTTGTGAGTGGGGCAAAAAGAGGCTCCAACAGAGCAAGGCCGCTCCGCTCCGCTACGCGGCCATGCACTCATTCTAAGGAAAGAATACCATTGCAACAAGAAGGAAAAATCACACTAAGAACGGCACTATATCACAGAAGCAAACATTTCTCTCCGGACTGTCTTCTCTGTTGCATGCTTGGGCCTAAGATTTGACCCAGTGTGAGGCTTCATCCACGGAGGACTCCCCTCCCTTAGAGGCAAGTCAGCCCATCCAGAAAGGGAGGAGCCAGAGGAGTGTGTTGCCTGCATCATATAGACAATGAATACCACCACAACACGTAGAAAAACACACAATACAAGTGTGACAATGGGGAAACAACGCAGGCCAGCATCAGACATAGAGAATGAAGATGACAATTCTGAGGACCAGATAATGACCAACCAACTAATCAACCTCTCAGATAAGGACTTTAGACTAGCAATATGGAAGATGCTCAAAGATCTCCAAGAAACCATGGATCGAGTTGAACAGAACACTAATAAGAACCAAGAAAATATGAAGACAGAAATCACAAAACTCCAAACTGAAATAACATGTCAACTAACAGGACTGAAAAAGTCAGTAAACGAAGTGAATGACAAAATGGATAAGCTCTGGGACAGGGTATCAGAAGCTGAGAATAGACTTGGTGCTGTGGAAGATGAGATACATAACAATTCCATACAGCAGGAGAGATTGGACAAAAAACTTAAAGCAAATGAGCAGACAATGGAAAAATTAGTCAAAGAATGGGAACAGATGAAAATAGAAGTCTATGATAAGATCAACAGAAACAACTTAAGAATCATTGGAGTCCCAGAGACCCAGGAAGAAAATTTCCAGGAAGAATCAATGGTCAAGAACATCATTAAAGAGAAACTTCCAGAGCTAAAGAATATATGTGATCAAATCCTGCATGCCCGAAGAGTACCAACCAAAAGAGACCCCAGAAAAACCACCCCAAGACACATCCTAGTCACAATGACAAATCTCACAGATAGAGACAGAATTCTGAAAACAGCAAGATCAAAAGGGGAAATCACGTTCAAGCAAGCTTCCCTGAGATTTACAGCAGACCTGTCACCAGAAACACTCAATGCCAGAAAGCAGTGGTGGGATATTGTGACAAGACTGAATGAAATGAATGCTTCACCCAGAATACTATACCCAGCAAAACTCACTTTCCGGTTTGACGGAAGAATACATGGTTTCACAGACAAAAAACAGCTCAGAAACTTCACAGACACAAAACCAGTCTTAAGAGAAAAACTGAAAGACCTAATCTAAGACAAGACTACCCAAAAGACACACCAAATTTTGAAATAAAGATGGCGTTAAATCCCAGGACAATTCTTTCTCTCAACGTCAATGGACTAAATGCACCAGTTAAGAGACACAGAGTGGCTAAATGGATCAAAAAACTCAATCCAACCTTCTGCTGCCTACAAGAAATGCACCTGAATAGTCAGAACAAACATAGACTCAAAATAAAAGGCTGGAGAAAAATTATCCAAGCAAACAACACCCATAAAAAAGCTGGAGTGGCCATACTAATATCAGATAATGCAAACTTTATACTCAGGAAGGTTGTAAGGGACAAAGACGGACATTTTATATTAATCAAGGGGTACGAAGAGCAGGAAGAATTCACTCTCCTAAACATATATGCACCGAATGAGGGGCCAGCAAAATATTTAATACAACTGTTGACAAATCTGAAAAATAATATCAACAACAACACAATAATTGTGGGGGACCTTAACACGGCTTTGTCAACACTGGATAGGTCAACCAGACTGAAACCCAACAAGAATATACTAGACCTGAAAAGAGAAATGGAAGAAAGAGGCCTAGTGGATCTATATAGGACACTCCATCCCCAGAAACCTGGATACACATTCTTCTCCAATGTACATGGGACATTCTCCAGGATAGACTACATGCTGGCACATAAAACATACCTCCATAAGATCAAGAGGATAGAAATTTTGCAGACTACCTTCGCTGACCACAAGGCTCTGAAATTATTTGTGAACTCCAAAGGGACTCAGAAGAAACACTTTAACACCTGGAAGTTAAACAGCCTCATGCTCAATAACCAGTGGGTCCGAGATGAAATCAAGGAGGAAATAAAAAAAGGTTCCTGGAAACAAATGACAATAAAGACACAAACTATCAGAACTTATGGGACACAGCAAAAGCAGTACTGAGAGGAAAATTTGCAAGCACACATCAGGAAGGAAGAAGGAGCTTACCTGAGTAGCTTAATGACACAGCTAATAGAACTAGAAAATGCTCAACAAATAATAGTAAATAAAATAAAATAAAATTAGACTGAATTAGATAGTAGTACGTCCAATCCTTTTATAATCCTTGTAAGAGGAGCAACCTTGAGATACTGAAGGAGTATCCATTGAGGAAGGAAAACCAAAGACAACCAAGGAATCCTGGCAATGATCAGAAGCTAGCATCAGGATTCTTCTCTAAAGAGGAGAATGACCCTGTTTGCAATTTGATCTTGTCCCTTTATCCACTGTAACTATGGAATAATAAATAACAGATGCCCAAGCTAAAAAAAAAAAAAAAAGAGTGAAGAAGAGGGGCTAGAGAGATAGCATGGAGGTAAGGAGTTTGCCTTGCATGCAGAAGGACAGTGGTTTGAATCCCGGCATCCCATATGGTCCCCTGCGCCTGCCAGGAGCGATTTTTTACCATAGAGCCAGGAGTAAGCCCTGAGCACTGCCTGTTATGACCCAAAAACAAAAAAACAAAACAAAAGAGTGAAGAAGCGTGAAGAGACAAGACCAGAGCCACGGGGATGACACTTTGATTTGAAGTCTTCAGCCTCTAGAACTGTGAGAAGACTTTTCTGTTCTTGTAAATCATCTAGTTGGTGGCAATTTGTCCCAGCAATCATCAGATTTTACTATTCTATATACTAAGGACTGTTAAACTCCCACTGTTTCCCCTAATGGCTACATCCAACTTCAGGTGCTGGTCTGTGGCCTCATTGTAGGCTCAACTTCCTTCCTCACAGTCCAGTTGAAGGGCTAGAACCTTTGTTGTTACTGTAAAGACTGGGAATTGCCCATATTGGGTTGTAGTGTTCCAGAGATCATAGTTTCCTTGGGACATGGAGACCCCAAACTGCAGTGCCACCAAGGACCACAGCTGTGAAGTGGTACCAGGGATTGAACTACAAGACAGGGCTCTACCACTGAGAAAACCTCAGCCCCTTGTTTTTAATGAGAATTCTTTGTGTAAAAATTTGTTCATATATAGATTCTTATTGTAAATGTTTTCTTTAGTCTCACTAAAAGTGACCATTTAGTTAAAGGCATTTGATAAAATTTAAATTTATTTATTTATTGGTTCTTGGGCCACACCCAGTGATGCTCAAAGGTCAGTCACTCCTGGCTGACTCTTAAGTGAAGACACTTAAGAATCACTCCTGGGGCCGGCGAGGTGGCGCTAGAGGTAAGGTATCTGCCTTGCAAATGCTAGCCAAGGAAAGATCGCGACCGCGGTTCGATCCCCCGGTGTCCCATATGGTCCCCCCAAGCCAGGGGTAATTTCTGAGCGCTTAGCCAGGAGTAACCCCTGAGCATCAAAAGGTGTGGCCCGAAAAACAAAAAACAAAAAACAAAACAAAAAAGAATCACTCCTGGCAGTGCTCAGAGACTGTATAGTGTGTCAGGGATTAGATCTACCACTGTACTATTTCTCCAGCTTCATAAAATTCAAAACATTTTAGTAGAGGAACTTTTTTTTTTTTTTTTTTGGTTTTTGGGCCACACCCAGCGGTGCTCAGGGGTTACTCCTGGCTGTCTGCTCAGAAATAGCTCCTGGCAGGCACGGGGGACCATATGGGACACCGGGATTCGAACCAACCACCTTTGGTCCAGGATTGGCTGTTTGCAAGGCAAACGCCGCTGTGCTATCTCTCCGGGCCCTGTAGAGGAACTTTTAAATATAAATGTATATTACATAAACTTAAACTTATTTTGTTTTGTTTAGATGTCACACCCAGAAATGTTCAAGGGCTTGTCTTAATTCTTTCAATTAGCAATAATTGTGCCTTGATAAATCTTAATGGCTATGATACTGTCACTGTGAAAAGCTGATTTTTGCACTCAGCAATTACTCTAATGAATAACTAGTGGTACTTAGGGGACCATATGGGATGCTGGGAGTTAAACTTGGGTCAGCCATTTGCAAGCCCTGTGTGCTCTGGCTCCAACATTAGAAAATCTTGTTACAACTCTTATTTCATCCTTTTATTTCACAGTAATCATCTCAAAAGTTGTTATTACAATTGTTTGCTTCCACTTGTTTGGAAAGCAGTGTTTCCTCCTTGAAGATGCCTTTAGTTTTAATGTCATGGAGTGTTTTGCCTACGTTTTCTTCTATATATTTTATAGTTTCAGGTCTGATATTAAGGTCTCTAAGCCATTTTGATTTGGCCTTTGTGCATGGTGTTAGATAGAGGTTCAAGTTTGCTTTTTTGCATGTGGATGACCAGTTGTCCTAACATCTCACTTGTTGAAGAGGCTTTCCTTGCTCCATTTTGCTTTTCTTGCCCTTTTGTCAAAGATTAATTGATTGTAAGCCTGAGGGTTATTCTCCGAATATGCAAATCTATTCCATTAATTTGAGAGTCTGTCTTTATTCCAGTACCATGCTGTTTTAATGTCAAAGGATCCAAACAAATGGAAGCAGAGATAAACAAATAGGATTACATTAAACTGAGAAGCTTCTGCACTTCAAAGAAAACAGTGACTAGAGTAAAAAGGTTACACATAGAATGGGAGAAATTATTCACACAATACCTATTATATAAGGGGCTAATATTTAAGATATACAAGATACTGACAGAACTTAATGAGAAAAAATCAAACCCCATAAAAAATGGGTTGAATAAATGAACAGACACTTCCTCAAAGTAGAAATACAGATGGCTAAAAGGCACATGAAAAAATGTTCCACATTACTAATCATCATGGAAATGCAAATCAAAACAACAATAAGGTACCAACAGAGGAAGAGAGATAAGCACAGAGTAATCTCACTTATATTTGGGATAAGAAAAATAAATACAGTATAATAATAACACTCAGAGACAATAGAGATGAGGGCTGAAAGGACCAGCCCATTAAAAGTATTTTATCAGAGTGGTAGGTGCAGTTAGAGAAATAACTACACAAACAGCTACCATGACAACAATAGAGAGAGAAATGCACCTGTCTCAAAGACATGCAGAAGATGGGGGGGAGGGAAATAGGGGACAATGGTGGTGGAAAAGTTGCACTGATGAAAGGGTATGTGCATTTTATGGCTTATTCCTAATTACAAACATGTTTGCAACCATTGTGTTATATAAAGAAATTATTTATTTTAAAAAAGAAGTCAAAAAAGCTGAACATTATACAATATTAACACAGTAAGCACAGTATTGGAAAAAAACTTACATGACAAAGGATATAGCTACTTCAAGTAAATATACATTAAAATGCAAAGAGCACCAAGAAAAATGAAAGATAAACACAGTTGAAAAAATTTTCATATCATATTTTGTTTCTGCTCCAAAGTGTAAATAAGGTTAGGTTATATTATTCGTGTTATTAAAGATTTACTTTAGTTTTTATGAGTTAAAGTCTTTAAATGTTATTATTACAGAAGTAAATAACACAACCAAGTGTGTACCGAGGTGAAAAATTTCCAAATTCAGGTGATGGGTGTAGCTCAGTGCAAGCTTCATATATATAAGACCTAGAATTTGGTTCTTAGCACTAAATAAACAAATGAAAACCACACACACATTTATTTATTTTATCAACCAACTTAGGTGGATCTTCTGCTTCAGGATCTTCCATAAATCTGCAATCCAGCTATCGTCTGGAGATAATGTCTCATTTGAAGAGTCAACTAAGTAGGAATTATTTTAAAGCTTGTTCAACTTGCCACCAGCAAGATTCACTTCATTAAGTGAGAACTCTATTCATTATAGGCAATTGCCTATTTGCCATATGGGCCTTTCTGTAGAGACTCTCCCAACATGGCAACAAGCAAGAAGACAAGAGATAGAGTTGGTAAGAGAGAGTTGGGAAAGGGCTGGAGAGATAGTACAAGAAATACAAGAAGTTAAGTCACTCACTTTGCATGCAGTTAATGTTGTTAGCTATGAGCCTGGTTAGAATCCTAGGTGTCCACTTCTTTGAAGAATGTATTGGGTATCTTTAGAGGAATCACATTAAATCTGCACAATCCTTTGGGGAGTATTGCCATTTTAATGATGTTAATCCTGCCAATCCATGAGCAGGGTATGTGTTTCCACTTCCACGTATCCTCTCTTATTTCTTGAAGCAGGGTTTTGTTTGTTTGTTTGTTTGTTTGTTTTTATTTTTGGGCCACATCCATTTGATGCTCTGAGTGCTAAGCACTCAGAAATTGCCCCTGGCTTGGGGGGACCATATGGGACGCCGGGGGATTGAACCGCAGTCCTTCCTTGGCTAGCGCTTGCCAGGCAGACACCTTACCTCTAGCGCCACCTCTCCGGCCCCTCTTTTTTTTTTGTTTTGTGGTTTTTGGGTCACACCCGGCAGTGCTCAGGGGTTATTTCTGGCTCCAGGCTCAGAAATTGCTCCTGGCAGGCACAGGGGACCATATGGGGTGCCGGGATTCGAACCGATGACCTCCTGCATGAAAGGCAAACGCCTTACCTCCACGCTATCTCTCCGGCCCCTCCGGCCCCTCTTGAAGCAGGGTTTTATAGTTCTCTTTGTATAGGTCCTCCATGTCTTTAGTCAAGTTGACTTCAAGATATTTAAGTTTGTGTGACACTAATGTGAATGGGGTTGTTTTCTTTTCTTTTTTCTTTTTGTAGAGTTGTTTTCTTAATGTCCATTTCTTCTCTATCATTATCGGTGTATAAAAAAGCCATTGATTTTTGTGTGTTAATTTTGTAGCCTACCACATTGCTATATGAGTCTATTGTTTCTAGAAGCTTTCTGGTAGAGTCTTTAGGATTTTGTAAATATATTATCATGTCATCTGCAGGCAGTGAAAGCTTGACTTCTTCCTTTCCTATCTGGATGCCCTTGATATTCTTTTCTTGCTTAATCACTAGAGCAAGTACTTCCAGTACTATGTGGATCAAACACTTCTGAAATTCATTTAAAACAATAAACACCCATGAATAGCTAAAGCAATCCTTGGAAAAAAGAATATGGGAGGCATTACTTTCCCCAATTTTAAACTGTATTACAAAATAATAGTTATCAAAACAGCATGGTATTGGAATAAAGACAGATCCTCAGATCAGTGGGATAGGCTTGAGTACTCAGAGAATGTTCCCCAGACATACAATCACTTAATTTTTGATAAAGGGGCAAGAAATCCTAAATGGATCAAGGAAAGCCTCTTCAACAAGTGGTGTTCGCACAACTGCTTAGCCACTTTCAAAAAAAGTAAACTCAGACCCCCAGCTAACACCATGTACAAAGGTAAAATCAAATGGATTAAAGACCTTGATATCAGACCTGAAACCATAAGGTATATAGAACAACACGTAAGTAAAACATTCCATGACAGTGAGACAAAAGGGATCATCAAAGAGGAAACAGTACTCTCCAAACAATTGGAAGCAAAGATAAACAGATGGGACTATATTAAGCTGAGAAGCTTCTACACCTCAAAGGAGATAGTGCCCAGGATACAAGAGCCACCCATTGAATGGGAGAAATTATTCGCCCAATACCCATCAGATAAAGGGCTAATATCCAAAATATACAAGGCACTGACAGAACTTTACAAAAAAAATCTAATCCCATCAAAAAATGGGGAGAAGAAATGAACACTTTGTCAAAGAAGAAAGATGCAAATCAAAACAATGAGGTATCATCTCATACTATGGAAATTGGCACATATCACAAAGAACAAAAATAATCAGTGCAGGAGGGGATGTGGAGAGAATGGAATTCTCATTCACTGCTGGTAGAAATGCCATCTAGTTCAGCCTTTCTGGAAAACAATATGGATATTCCTCAAAAAACTCAAAAATCCTTTCCTCAAACCAATATTCATTGCAGAGCTATTTACAATAGTCAGACTTTGGAAACAACCAAGATGCCCTTCAACAGATGAATGGCTAAGGAAACTGTGGTACATATACACAATGGAATATTATGCAGCCATCAGGAGAGATGAAGTCATGAAATTTTCCTATACATGGATGCACATGGAATCTATTATGCTGAGTGAAATAAACCAGAGGGAGAGAGATAGACACAGAATAGTATCACTCATCTATGGGTTTTAAGAAAAATAAAAGACATTTTTGTAATAATTCTCAGAAACAATAGAGATGAGGGCTGGAAGGTCCAGTTCATGATATGAAGTTCACCACAAAGTGGTGAGTGCAGTTAGAGAAATAACTACACTGACAACTAACATAACAATGTAAATGAATGGAGGAAGTAGAAATCCTGTCTCAAATACAGGCGGGTGGGGGTAGGAAGGTGGGAGATTTGGGGCATTGGTGATGGGAATGGTGAGTGTTCTTTATATGACTGAAATCCAACTACAATCATGTTTGTAATCAAATTGTATAAATAAAGATATTAAAATTAAAAAAAAAAGAATCCCGAGTGTCACTGGGCACCACCAGGAGTCACTCTTTAGTACAATATTAGGAATAGACCCTGAGTACAATCAGTTTGGGCCCCAACCCTCTCCCTCTCAACTACATAAAGGATCTTGATAGTATTCTTTTTCTAAAAAAGAGAGTTTCCAAAGCACATCTTTTTTGTAGGCGAAACTGCCTCACATGGGGCTTTCTACCTAGGGTAAGTCCTGTTGTGGCTGCCAGGGAGAAGGATCAGAATCAGTTGATCTTCTTTGACCTTCTTTTCCTGGCCTTTGCTCCTGCAGAAGCTTCTCTTATCTGGCCTTAGTTTCAAGATCCACAAGGTGTGTCCTGGTAGACTTAGGGCTAAGGACAAGAGTAGCTTCTTCAAATTCATCTCTTGGTTTTATTATGTCTTAAGAAGTTATTATATTCCAAGAATTGTCATAGGGGCCTATCCCTATCTACCTGCCTGCTTCATCCCCTCTGCCCAGAGATTTCACCATCTTAAAATCTTTTAAAAGGAAAATGGGTGAAGGCCAGTAAAGAGTGAAACCTCATGTTATCTTAGTTTTAATTGGATCCAGACAATGATTTACTGGGTTTCAGCATTGTCAGTCTGAAAGTCCTCTGAGAAGATTTTCATGATTACCATCTTCCTCAAGTTCTTCATTGCAGTGTCCTATCTGGTTTGCCACTTATGATGCCACTGGAGATTCCTGGGTGAGATCCTTGTCTGGGCTTTCAGATTCATCAACTTCCCTCACAGGAAAAAAAATTTCAGGGGGAGATAAATAGTTAAGTAAAACAGGTTTTATTGGATGGTATCGAGGAAGGGAATGGAGAAGATAAGAAAGGGAGAGAGTAACATGCTGAAGAGAGAATGTGGAGAGAGTCAAAGGTGGAGAGAGCCCCTAGTATACACCCATCATGAAAGTAGAAAACTGCATATCTTAAGTGATGAGATGCAGACCATATGTGCATGTGGAACCATATTCATAGGCCCAGAGATCACATGTGCTCAAATTGTCCTTTAATCAAGTTTGCTGGTGATTTTTCTTTCAGAAAGCCTTGACAATGTAGTAACATAAAATGTTTGTGGAGAATTACAGCTCAATTATAGGTACTCAATAAATATTAGCTTTGTGAAAGCCAGAAGAGCACTCTTTACACTACTCCTTGTGGCCTCCCAAACCTTCCCCCTTGACAACACTGTTGTCAGGCTCAGCAGAAGCTCCCGTGTCATTAGTTACCCAAGATGAAGAGTCTTCCTGACTAGTCCGTGTCACTTTCAGGCTTATAAATCAGCAATACGCTGGCTGCTTTCTTGGGCTTCTTTCACACATATAATTTCTGAAGTTCAGAGCATCTGGAGAGCCACTCCTTTGTAGTGAAATAATAGTATTAAACATTAACTGAGAGGCTCTCTGTGCCTGTCCCTTAGCTTCCCCAACCTAGGAAAGCTGACAAGGGGTGGCAATTATTTTTGGGAAATTATATTAAAGGGCAATTATAAAACAAAGATGTCAAGTTTGTCAAAAGCGCCAGTTCAAACTTGAAACAAATATTTCGAAACTACAAGATCTTATAAAACAAGTTTCACAATGTGCTATTTTCCTATCTAGGACTAGATATAGATCCCTGGAAGGGAAGTGGAGAGGAGGGCAATAGTCAGTAATAGAACAGCAATAGTCAGTTCTCAGCCCGCCTCAGACTTAGGGTAGGAATGAATCAGAAATAAAGTAATAGTCACTGATTACAGAGGAAAGATAAACTTGGGAGGTTTTATGATTTTGTACAGAGATTTATGACATTTGGTAGAGTTTAGAGTGACGCCATTTTGTTTGTTTGTTTTTTGGGTCACACCCAGCAGTACTCAGGGGTTAGTCCTGATTCTACACTCAGAAATTGCTTCTGGCAGGCTCCAGGGACGATATGGGATGCCAAGATTCGAACCACTGTCCTTCTGTATGCAAGGCAAATGCCCTACCTCCATGCTATCTCTCTGACCCGACTCCATTTTCTAAGTTAGGTGTTATGTGACTAACCATTTATATATATATATATATATATAGTTTTATATAGTTATATAATTAGTATATATAGTATATATAGTTATATATAGTGATATATAGACTAATTGGATATGGAAATGATGAGCTTTTACCACATAAATTGCGTGTGTGTAAGCGGGTTGGTGTGGGGATTTTTGGAGTATAAACTGGACTGTAATCGTAGTGACTCCTGTCTTGGGGGTTTCCCTCAGCTGTGGTCTGGAGACTACGTGGTACTCAGGGGATCATGCAGTACTGGGGATTGAACTTGGGTCTACGGTATGCAAACTACATGTACAAACCCTTTCAGTTATATCTCTAGTTCTTATATACTTTTTGTTGTTTGTAGTGGGGTTTTTTTTGGGTAATACCTAGTGATGTTTAGGATATTCTTGGATCTGTGCTTGGGGTCTCTCCAGGTGATGCTCAGGGAACCATGTAGTGCCAGAGAGTAAACCCAAGTCTCCTGTATGAGATCAGTCCTTTGAACTATCTCCCTGGTTCTTAATATTTATTTATTTATTTATTTATTTATTTATTTATTTATTTATTTATTTATTTTGTTTTTAGTCACACCGACAACACTCAGGGGTTACTCCTGGCTCTGTGTTCAGAAATTGCTCCTGGCCAGTTCAGGGGACCATATGGGATGCCGGGATTCAAACCACTGTCCTTTCTGGGTCTGCTGCATGCAAGACAAGCACCCTAATGCTATCTCTCCGGCCCCTTACTATATATTTTAATAACAATATTTGTTACTCTTATTATATTGTGGGACATCCCAAACTGGAATGTTTTAATTTGGTAATTGGTGTTGATTTCACGCATTAGTTAATTAAACCATTTTCTTCCTATAGAAATACTTTTTTTCTCCATACTTTGGAAAGTATTATGGCAGGGGTGGTGAACACGTGGATCTTTAGCCGCATGTGGCTCCTGGCCAAAATGAATGCTGCTCTTTGCCTCTTCTCATGATTTTGTATACTGTGGCTTTTTGCCAAGTTTGGATTTTGTTCTGCTGCTTCTGAGGAGGGACCTCTGAGGAGAGATCTCCGAGCGCGGAGTCCCGCCCCTAGGCTGCGTCCTCCAGTCTCCCATCCCTCGGAAACAACTGCACGGGCCAGCAAGTGGGGGACTGGGTGGCACATGCTGGGTCCCATCTTGCCGTGAGTTCTTAGTGTGGAGGACGCAGCACACCCTCACCATCACTGCAGGATTTTGATCCTCACTCAAAATGGCAAAATACAATATGTGTTTAATAGATTATTGTTAAAATTAGATGCTTTTGTGTGTTTGTTATGGCAGGTCACTGCGTGGTGTGGTTCTCTGACTCTCACAGTTTAAACTTTTGGTTCTTGGTGTCGAACTTGTTCGCCACCTCTGTATTATGGCATTTGCCCTCCTATATCAACATCTACCCTAGCCCTAGCCCAACTTTTCAAAGGGGCATTTGAGAATCAGTAATTCCATTAAATTGTAAGAGCATGATTTAGGGATATTTAAGATCACTAAGTTATTTGGTTACCAAACTGCTTGTCTCACATTTTAGAATATATAAATCGAGAAGTGAATCACCCTGCTTTCTGCCCTCACAAAGCTTTCTCCCTTTGTCTCTAGATATAGTCTTCTATTCTGTGTGTCTCTCCAAATCCCTGTACCAACTTTTGAGTAAATCTCCAGTAGTTCATGAGAAACCTAGAGTTCTACTTAAGATGCTTTACCTGGGGCCGGGCAGTGGCGCTGGAGGTAAGGTGCCTGCCTTGCCTGCGCTAGCCTAGGACGGACCGCGGTTCGATCCCCCGGCGTCCCATATGGTTCCCCAAGAAGCCAGGAGCAACTTCTGAGCGCATAGCCAGGAGTAACCCCTGAGCGTCACCGGGTGTGGCCCAAAAACCAAAAAAAAAAAAAAAAAAGATGCTTTACCTGTCTATGTGGCCCTAGTGGTTCAGGGCTTAGGAATTGCAGTACTTAAGGGCTACTAAGTCTACACCCAACGGTGCTCAGAAGGCCATGCTGTGCCAGATATTGAACTACAACACCTAAGCTACTTCTCTGGTCTCCACATATACTGTTAGTTCAGTATGACCTTACTTTAAATAATTACACTTACAATGACCCTTAATAATAATAATCTTTTGTTGTTGTTGTTCTGGGGTCACACCTGGTGGCTCTCAGAGGTTACCCCTGGCTCTGCACTCAGAGATCGCTCCTGTCAGGCTCGGGGAACCATATGGGATGCTGTGATTCGAACCGGGGTCTGTCCTGTGTTGACCGTGGGCAAGGCAAATGCCTTACTACTGTGTTATCTCTCCACCCACCTCAGCCCTTCAACTCTCTTTACCAAAGGCCCATTGCCCCTTCCTTTCAACACTCCTTTATTTGTGTGAATAAATTTTCCCATTATTTTGTCTTTGGGACTTTGTTGCTACCTTGATGTATATCTTTAAATCTCACAAATGAGATAGTTTTGTATCTATTCCTTTATTTCTGACTGACTTCACTCAATAAATATCCTTTATAATTAAATTTTAAAAGAATGCTATTCAGCCATAATAGTGGTCAAATGTATGAATGTTGCAGAAAGTTCCAGAAGATTAAATATTGGAAAGAAACAATTAGAGGTGACAAGTAAGAAGTTACTTGGTAAGACTAATTACAGTAGACTAATGCATACTGGCATCGATAATAAAGAAGTTTATATTAGAAGGCTTAGCAGAGGGCACAAATAAGGATACAATTTTATAGCCTTTACCAAATAAATACCTAATGGCATTATGGTTTGATGGTTTTAGTTCCTGATATTGAGCCAGCTCTTCAGACATTTTGATATATAACTGGTTCTGCTCAGATATTGGCACAACAGGTGGTGGTGGTATGGCCTTCATTACTGACACCCTACAACATTTATTATTATTTTCTTTATTTTGGTTTTTAGGCTACACCCAATGCTACCCTAGGCTTATTCCTGGTTCTATGCTCATGGATCACTCCTGGCAAGTTTAGGAGACCATATAGGATGCCAGGGATCAAACCAGGGTAAGCAATGTGCAAGGCCAAGGCCTTACCCACTATACCTTACTCACTGTACTATCTATGTACTAACCCACTCTTTTTTATTTTTTGGCTTAGCCTTTTTTTTTTGACAAGGAAAAAACTTTATTGTGACCAATGTGAATTACAAGTCTTTCACAGTTATATTTAAGGTACATAGTGACAATGAAATAGGACCATTCCCACCACCAGTGTTATCTTCCCTTCATCCCTGTTCTTAGCATGCATCATATACCACCCTCTAAGCCCCTGGACTGCTAGTGTAATAGGTCCCCTTTGTGTATAACTTGATGTAGATTGGGCTATCTTATTCTGTTGTCATTAACTTTGAGCTTGGTGTTTAGATCTGATCATTTTTCATTTTTACTCAATGTTCATGTCAATGTTTGCTTCTAGTACTATCCACTTTTCCCCCCCTCAATTTTTGAGGCAGAACTAGATGATTCAAGTTCTGTGGTTCTGGAAGCCAGAGCAATAGCACAGCGGTAGAGCTTTTGTCTTGCACGTGGTCCTCAGTTGGATCCCAAGCATTCCATATGGTCCTCCAATCGCATCCAAGGAGCAATTTCTGAGCATATAGCCAGGAATAACCCCTGAGCATCACCTGCCCAAAAACCAAAAACCAAAAAAAGGTTTTGTGGTTCTGTTGGAAAAAGGGGGAGGGAAGCTGGGAGGAGTCTGTCTAGAAGCTATAGATATAGCTTTAAAAGAAGAAAGAAGAAAAGAAAACATAACCAAAACAAGCAATGACAAGAAACACAACAACAAGGAAAAAAAACCCACAACAACTGAAAAAAAGGAAAGAAAGAAAAAAAAAACCTGGATGCATGTGTGATGCCCTTCTAGTAACAGTATCGTAAAGCATGGTTCCTAAAAGGAATAAAAGGATCTGCTATCAAGGCAGGCTGGAGGCAGAGGGAAACTGGACATTGATGGAGGGGAGTGGACACAGGTGAAGGGATAGGTGTTGGAACATTGCATGACTGAAACTCAATCATGAACAACTTTGTAACTTTGGATCTCAGGGTGATTCAATTTAAAATAATAATGAAATAAAATTTCTACAACTCAAAAAAAAAAAAGGAAAGGAAAACGGAGGGGGCTAGTGTGGCAAGTTGGTGGATTTTGTTTTGTTTGCATAGGCACAGTAAATATTGGGGGAAATTAGAAAGGGAATTCCCTTGGCCTACGAGATACAGGGTTTCTACACCCTTGAAGTGTACTGTCAGGGAACAACTACAGGCTCCAAATATGCTTATTGTCAAACCCCAAGGTGTTTTTATGGTGCCAGGAAACATTCTTCTCTGCAACCTTCCATGGGGGACCCCGGGGGAGTGGGAATGAAGGTCGCTAGTAATTCGTGGGTTTACTCAAGCAGAACCGATCTGTAAAGAAAACTTGAGAAGTTAGTAAAAAAGGTCCTCAAGACAACACATGCTGTTCAAAAGGGGTTTATTGCCCAGGGAGATCAGCTTTTAAGGGCGAAATACGTCAGGGGGTGTTACAAGTTTTGCACCAATTACAATTGCAAGCACTCATTAGCATAAGCTGGGGGCAGGTAATAGGGAGGGGTAAAGAGGTAGAGAGCACATGTTTATACTGAAAGCACAAGATTCAAACAGGGTCCTATAAGTTTTACTCAGCAAGCATAAATAAAAAACCAGCTGTAAACATATTAATCTTTTGCTAACACAAAGGCAAGTTACTCTATGATTTTCTTTCTGGCTGGATGTATTGGGCTGCTTTGAATTACTTTAGTATTTGTCTATTTCCTTTGTTCTCAGGGCATGGGTGCCTCTGGTCACGTGGGTGACAAGGTCAGGGATTTCTGAGGTGTTCTTTGTTCTAGGTTCCAATAGTTCGGCTAGGCTCCCCACACTTATCAGTGTGGCTGTCAGAATCAGTCCTGTTTATGGTATTTGCACAGGCCATAGGAAGTCTAGGATAGAGTCTTCCTTTATGGATTCAGAGGTTCTGGACTCTGTCACAGTTGTTGTAGTCATTCTTCTGTAATGAGTGATCTTGGTTTTTGAGCAAATCCTAGGATGGAACATAGGATAGAGTCTTTCCTTATGATTCCAGACGTTCTGTTCCGTCACAGTTGTTAAAGTCAGACCTCTGGGATTAGAGATCGTGACTAACCCAATCTTAAGAAATTTAGAGTAGGATGTTTACACTGAAGTTTATATATTCCAAATAAAGACATAAATTTAGATTTTTAATATATATACCAGATATATACATATTCTGAATATTAATGTCATTGAAATAAATAGTACAATACTTTAGACACTTTAATTCTTTAAAAGTGAAATGATTTTCCTCTATTTGGAATACACTTTGTTAAAATAACTGCAAACTTAAGTGGAGTTTGAACTGTAGAGAATAAAGGATGTAGAATCTATTTCAGTGCCTTCTGTGCTTATATTTCTCTTCACTAAAGCTAGCTGCTGTATTTCAAAAACAAGAGTAGCCCTAAAAGCAGACTGAGAACATTGAATTAGTTTCCAATAAATGTTTAAAACTTCCATTTGAAAGAAATTCTTTATTTCTTTAAAAATACCCCTATTATTTCAGTGAATTTATTGCTTACATGATCCCACAGCACTGAATTTTGTGTTTCTGTCTTTAGGTTGCAGAGTTGTTTTGTGTGTTAGTGAGTGACTGATTTCCCCAAGAGTAACAATTCAGCTGCCAGGGGCCTTTTGAAGTTCCTACTCCAGCCAAGCCAGCTCACAGTTGAACATTTTCTCCTTCTTTCTCGAAATTTAATCAATTCTAGATTTCATTTGTTTACTATTATGAAAGCCCAGAAATTCTACCCTATACAAAATATGTTCTTTTCCACATTCAACAGACATTCTCTACTGGAGAATAAAACAACAACGTTGGATCAAAACAAATCAAATGTCCCACTGATAGGGTCTATAACATTCATTAAAAAAGGAGACTTAGATAGTCACAATGCAAATTATTTTTGTTTTAAAAAATAATTTCCAGGGGGCTGGAGAGATAGCATGGAGGTGAGGTGTTTACTTTGCATGCAGAAGGTCAGTGGTTCGAATCCTGGCATCCCATATGATCCCTCGAGCCTGCCAGGGGCGATTTCTGAGCATAGAGCTGGAGGAAGCCCTGAGCGCCGCCAAGTGTGACCCAAAAAATGAAAAATAAAATAAAATAATAAAAATAAAAATAATTTCCAAACCTTGGGTCCAGAGAGATAGCATGGAGGTAAAGCATTTGCCTTTCATGCAGAAGGTCATTGGTTCAAATCCCAGCATCCCATATGGTCCCCTGAGCCTGCCAGGAATGGTTTCTGAGCATAGAGCCAGGAGTAACCCCTGAGCACTGCCGGCTGTGATCCAAAAACCGAAAAAAAATATCTAAACCTTAACATTATTAGATGATGCACTTGATTAAAAAAAAACAAACATACCTTGGTAATGCCCATAAATACATAGTCAAATGTGTGACACTTATATTGGTGGTATTGGTAATTATAGGGATGCATATATGATGAAACATAAAACCCTGTACATTCAAGTTTTTGTTTTATTTTATTGTTTTCTTGGGTCACACTTGGCAGTTCTCAGAGCTTTCTCCTGGCTCTGCTGTCAGGAATCAACCCTGGAAAGACTCAAGGGACCATATGGGATGTCAGGGACTAAATCTGGGACAGCTGCATTCAAGGCAAGCCCTACTGGCTGTGCTATTGCTCTGTCCCTCTACATTTTTTAAAATTAGTTAAAGAACTGTGATTTACAAAGAAGATACTTCATCCTTGGTCCTGTGCAAAAATCAAGATCACTAAATACTGAAGACTGACTACAACAACCATGACTGAGCAGAACATCGGAACCATAAAGAAAGACTCTATCCTAGGATCTGTGTAAAAACCAATATTTCTAATTACAGAGGACTGACTTTAACAGCCATAGCTGTACAGAAAAATTTTCTGGCACCATAAAGAGAGACCTTGGGGTTTGACAATGAACATGTCCAGAGCATATAGTTGGCTTCATGATAATATGCTTCAACAGTGGCCAAGGGAATTTCCTTTCTAATTTCCCCACTACCTACTGTGCTTATGCAAACAACAACAACAACAACAACAACAACAAAATCTTACCACACCAGCCTCCACTTTATTTTTTCTCTTTCTTTTTATTTCTTCTTTAAAATGTCTATTTATGGGACCAAAGCAGTGGTGCAAGGGGTCTGCTTTGCCCACGCTAGCCTAGGACTGACTGTGGTTTGATCCCCCCACATCCCATATGGTCCCCCAAGCTAGGAGAGATTTCTGTGTACATAGTGGGGAGTAATCCCTGAGCGTCACCAAGTGTGGTCCACAAGAAAAAACAAACAAAAATAATAACTTATATTTATATTCTAGAGAAGGGATTCTGCCCACTTTCTTTTTTGTTTCATTTTGTTTTGTTTTGCTTTGTTTTTAACAGAACCATAGAACATGAATCATCTTGTTCTGCCTCATATTTCTATATTTTCCTACAAATTGAGAAAAAAAAAAAAACAGTGGATGGTACCAGGGGCAAAGCAGTGTCATGAGCATTGAATGGAAGTAAAAGATGATCAGACTTAAATACCCAACTCAGAGCTAATGACAATAGAACCAAGAGACCCAAACTACAACAACCTATACACAAAAGGGACCTGTTATACTAGCAGTCTAAGGGGCTAAGGGTGGAGGTATGGGATGCAGGCTAGGAACAGTGGCAGAGGGAGGTCAACAATGATGGTGGGAATTGCCCTAATTCACGGTCACAGTGTATCAAATATAACTGGGAAAGACTTGTAATGCAAAAATAAAGCAAATTTTAAAAATTACAAAAAAACTGTGATTTACAAAGTTATTGATAGTTGAATTTTAGGTATATCATATTTCAATACCAATTCCACCACCAGTCTCAACCATTGTCAAGTCTGTGCTTTGTATTTACAGCTGTACCACTCTCCTATATCACCAATACAACCGAAGTCCCAATCTGCATTCTATCATTACTTCTCTTTCTCATATTTTCTGTCCCACCTTGATTTCTTTTCTGTCCCTCTCCTCTCAGGCTCTGATTTCAAAAGTGACCAGGTATAGACCCTTTACTATAATCCTTTTCCTTATCCAGTTATTCTATATACCACAGGTAAGTGAGATCATTTTATGTTTGTCTTTCTTCTTCACTCAACATGATATCTTGCAGTTTCAATTAGGTTGCAGAAAATTGCTTGATTTCATCATTCATTGCAGCTGCATAAGTATTTCATTGTGTATATGTATCACATATTCATAATTTATTCATGTGTAGTTGTGTGTTAGATTGATTTCATGTCTTTTTTTTTTTTTTGGATTTCATGTCCTAATTATTGTACTTATTTCAGCAGTGACTAATGATGTGCATATGTCCTTTTGAATGAATGTTTTTAAGTCCTAGGGATAGATTCCCAAAAGTGAAATTGCTGGGCCATGTGGCAGCTCCATTTTAAGTTTACTGAGGACTTTTATATTGTTTTCCATGGGGTTTAAACCAGACAACATTTTCCCAAAAGTAAATGAGAGCTCCTTTTTCACCACTTTCTACCAGCACAGATTGTTTCTTCTATTTTTGATATGTGCTATGCTCACCATTGTGAGATGATATCTCATTGTTGTCTTGATTTGTATTTATCTAATAAGTAATGCTAAGTATCTTTTTATGTGCCTACTGTTGATATGCTTGAGAAGTGTTTATTAATTTCCTCACCCATTTTTTGATAGTTTTTGAATTTTTTGGTATGTTGATCTTTGTGAGTACTTTATATATCCTGGATATCATGTGTTTATCTATTGTGTTGAATGCAAGTTTTCCTCATTTAGTTAGCTGTCTTTTAGTTTTAACCCATGTTTCTTTTGCCATACAAAAACTATTTAGTTTTGTGTGGTTCCATTAGTTTATTTTTATTTTGTTTCTTTTGCCAGTGTTATTAGATAATTGAAGAAACCTTTGAAGTCCAAATATTGAGATGTTCTACTTTATTATTTTCAATGTACCTTATAGTTTTGGGTTGGATCTTAAGGTTCTTTATCCACTGTTAAATAACTTTTGTGTAAAATGTGTGATAAGAATCAAGCTTTAATTTAGTGTAGCTATCCAGCTTTCCCAGCACCATTGTTGAAATGCTATATTTATTTTATGTTTTCAACTTCTTTGTGTTTTTTTTTCAAGATTTTGAATTTTTTTATTTATACATTGGGCTTACAAATGGTCATTTTAAATGGATAGTTTTGTAAGAATGAAAGCACAAAAATTTGCTAATTGTCTGATCCACACAAATACTTAGTAAGGAGTCCCAGAGACACAGGTAGAAAACTCTATAACGTTTCAATAATCAAGGACATCATTGCAAAGAAACTCCCAGAGCTAAAGAGTGAATTCAACCAAATCCTACATGCTCAAAGATTACCAGCCAAAAGAGATCCAAAGGAAAAAGCCCCAAGACATATCCAAGTCACAATGACAAACCCCATAGATAGATCTGGAATACTGAAAACATCAAGATCAAAAAGAAAAATTACAAAGAAGGATCCCTAAGATTTACTTGTCACAAGAAACTCTCAAGGCCCAAAGGCAGTGTTGGAATATAGTGACTAAAGTCAATGAAATAAATGTATAGCCAAGAGTACTTCACCCAGCCAGACTTACATTCTACCTTACATATATATATATATGCAATCCCCATCCAAATTCAAATGACATTCTTAATGGACATAAAATGGATAAGAATAATAAATAATATAGTTGTATGGAATCAGAAGAGATCATATATAGTCAAAACCATATTGAAAAATATCATATATAGTCAAAACCATATTGAAAAATAAGAAATATGAACATATCTCATTACTTAATTTGGAGCTGTATTATAGTGATCAAACCTGCATATTAATGGAATAAAGATAAACTTTCTGGTCAATGGGTCAGAATCAAATATTTAGGACAAAAGCCCAAATATATTTTTACATATGGTTAATTTTTGTAATCTTGTTAATTTTGACAGTTAACTTTTGATAAAGTACTTGAAATAGTACCTATCAGAAGATGGTAATGATGGCGGGCAAGCTAGGGGCATGACTTGGGTCGGTGTTTGGGTTGCAGATGCTGTTGGTGACTATGCTGCAAGCACATAGACTTTAGACTTAAAAAATTTATAAGGGTCAAAAATGGACATTTTCTAATAATTAAGTGATATGTACAACAGGAAGAAATTACACTCCTAAACATGTATGAACCCAATGAGGGACCAGCAAAATACAAAAAACAACTACTGAAAAATCTGAAGGAAGATATCAATAACAACACAATAATAGTAGGAGATTTCAACACTGCCTTGTAGTGTCAACCAGGCTGAAAACTAACAGGAATATACAAGCACTAACAGGAAGAATGGAAGAAATTGGCCTTGTAGACATATATAGGGTTCTCCATTCTCAGAAAACTGGATACACATTCGTCTCTAATGCACATGGTTCATTCTCCAAAATCGACCACATGGTAGTTCAAAAAACATACCTCCATAAAATAAACACAATAGAAATTTTACAAACTACCTTCTCAGATCATGATGCACTAAAACTAAAACTAAATAACAAGCAGACACAGAGGAAAAAATTAACACCTGGAAAATATATAGCTCACTACTGAACTACCAATAGGTCAGAGACAAAATCACAGAGGAAATCAAAAGATACTTGTAAATAAATGAAAACAAAGACACAAATTATCAGACTCTATAGGACACAGCAAAAACTATATTAAGAGGAAAATTTATAGATTTGCAAACATTCATCAGGAAGGAGGGGCCTACAAAAATAACTTAATGTCAATTTTATACTCAATGGGAAGAAACTGAAAACCTTTTCCCTAAACTATGGCACAAGACAAGGCTGCCCCCTCTACCTACTTCTATTCAATATAGTACTGGAAGTATTTGCAATAGCAATTATGGAAGGAAAAGATATCAAGGGCATCCAGATAAGAAAGGAAAAAGTCAAACTCTCACTGTTTGCAGATGACATGATACTATACTTAGAAAATCCTAAAGACTCTGCCAAAAAGCTCCTAGAAACAATAAACTAATATAGCAAAGGGGCAGGCTACAAAATTAACATGCAAAATCAATGCTTTTTATATACAAATAATGATAGAGAAGAAATTAACATTAATAAAAAATAGCCAATCCCATTTACAATAACACCACAGAAATTCAAATACCATGGAGTCAACTTAAATAAGGAAGTGAAGGACCTATACAAAGAAAACTATAAAACATTGCTTCAAGAATAAAACTACAATCATGTTTGTAATCATGGTGCTTAAATGTTATATATATAACCTGCTTCTGGATTGGGAGGATTAACATAATTAAAATGGCAGTACTTCCCAAAGCATTTCACAGGTTTAATGCAATCCCTCTAAGGATACCCATGACATTCTTCAAATAAGTATATCAAGCACTCTTGAAATTCATCTAGAACAATAAATGGTCAAGAATAGCTAAAGCAACCCTGAGAAAAAAGAAGATGGGTGGCATCACTTTACTTAACTTTAAATTGTACTACAAAGCAATAATTATTAAAATAACATGATATTGGAATAAAGACAGACCTTCAGAACAATGGAATAGACATGAATATTCAGAGAATAACCCTCAGACTTTCAATCAATTAATATTTGATACAGGGGCAAGAAATGCAAAATGAAACAAGGAAAGCCTCTTTAATAAGTGGTATTGGAACAACTGGTCAGTCACATGCAAAAAAGCAAACTCAGGCCTCTATCTAATATCATGCACAAAGGTCAAATCAAAATGGCTTAAAGACTATGATATCAGACCTGAAATTATAAAATATATAGAAGAAAACATAGTCAATACACTCCATGACATTAAAACTAAAGGCATCTTCAAGGAGAAAACACCATTATTCAAACAAGTGGAAGCAGAGATAAACAAATAGGATTATATTAAACTGAAAAGCTTCTGCATTCAACGGAAACAGTAACTAATGTAAAAAGGTCACCCATGAAACGGGAGAAACTATTCACACAACACCCATAAGATAAGGGGCTATTATCTAAGATATACAAGGTACTAACAGAACTTAACAAGAAATAAAAATCTAACTCCATCAAAATATGGGGAGAATAAATGAACAGACATTTCCTCAAAGAAGAAATACAGATGGCCAAAAGGCACATGAAAAAAATGCTCCACATCACTAATCATCAGGGAGATACAAATTAAAAGAACAATGAAGTACCATCTCATGCCACGGAGACTGATACACATCACAAAGAACATGAGCAACGACTGCTGGCATTGATGTGGGGAGAAAGGAACTCTAATCCACTTCTGGTTGGAATGCTATCTAGTATAGCCTTTTTGAAAACAATATGGGTATTCCTTAAAAGATGGACATTGAGTTCTCATATAATCCAGCAATACCACTTCTAGGGATATACCCTAGGACCAAAAAGCACAATACAATAATGCCCTCTGCACTCCTATGTTCCTAGAGTGCTATTTACAGTAGCAAGAATCTGGAAACAACTCAGATGCCTAGCAATAAATGTGTGGCTAAAGAAACTGTGTTATATCTATACAATGGAATACTATGCAGTTGTTAGAAGAAATGAAATTACAAAATTTGTTTATCATTAGATGAATTTAGAGACTATTATGTTGAATAAAATAAGTCAGAGGAAGAGAGATAAGCACAGAATAGTTTCACTTATATTTGGGATAAGAAAAATAAAGACAGTATAATAATAACACCCAGAGACAATAGAGATGAGAGCTGGAAGGACCAGCCCATGATAACAAGCTTATCACAAAGAGTGGTATGTGTAATTAGAGAAATAACTATATTAACAGCTACCATGACAACAATAGAGAGAAATGTAACACCTGTTTTGAAGTCAAGCATGTGGGAGAGAGGTAGGAAATGAGGGGGGAACAATGGTGGTGGGAAAATTGCACTAGAGAAGGGGGTGTGCATTTTATGGCTAAAACCCATTTATGAACATTGTAACCATTCTTTATATGGTTACAAATTTGGTTACAATGTTTGTAACCATTGTGCTTAATTAAATTATTATTTTTTTGGTTTTTGGGCCATACTGTGTGACACTCGGGTTACTCCTGGCTATGCACTCAGAAATTGCTTCTGGCTTTGGGGACCATATGGGATGGCGGGGGATTAAACCGTTGTTGGTCGTAGACTAGCACACACAGGCAGACACCTTACTGCTTGCGCCACTGCTCTGAACCCTAAGTCACAGTAAAAAGGGCGAAACCTTATGCACATAAACAATATCTTATCTTCTAGGGATAAGAACTCATGCTTTTTATAATACAGGGGCGCTTCCCACCCTGAGCATGTGTCATGTGGACCCAACTTAGACTCCATGAAATCGGACAGTGATCATCCAACCCCGAACCCCAGATCCCAGACATAGAACCAATAGTTCCCTTCAACAACACCAGGAACCAAATTCCCCTTGGAATATTCCTAATACCGCTCTGGCACCAACTTGCGCTAGTATTGATATAACATCCTGACAACAAGGAAATGGCAACAAACTTGATCTAAGAGCAGGTTGTCCTATCTCATCACCTAACAGTAAGATGAAATCAAAAGATATGTCATCTTATGATCTGTACAAAAACCAAGAGCGCTAATTACAGAAGACTGACTTTGACAACCATGACTATTCTGGGACCAATAAGAAAGACCCTACCCTAGGTTTTAGCTTAGGGCTTGTACAAAAATCAAGATTTATCATTCCAGAGGTCTGACTTTGACAGCTGAGACTGAACAGAACTTCTGGAACCATAATAAAGACTATCCTAGGCTTCAGCAGAGGATCTGAGCAAAAACGAAGACCACTTATTACAGAAGATTGATTACAACAACAATGATAGACCAGAACTTCTAGAATCGTAAAGAAAGACTCTATCTTAGACTTTGTCCTATAACTTGTGCAAACACCAAGATCTCTGGCTACAAAGACCTGATTTTTATCATCCACAACTGAGCAGAGTTTCCTGGCACCATAAAAAGACCTTGGGGTGTGATAATGAGCATGTAAGGAGCCAGTAGTTGTTCCCATGGCACTATGCTTCAAGGGCGGAGAAACCCTGAATCTCTTAGGCCAAGGGAATTCCCTTTCTTACTTACCCAATAATTACTGTGCCTATGCAAAAAAAAAAAAAAAAAAGGAGGGGGAGCACAAAACCTTTCCACAACAGTACTCCTTACTTTGTTTTTTTGTTTGTTTTTTTTAAATTAATTTATTTTATTTTATTTTTCTCTTTTTTCTTTCTTTTCTTTCTTTTTCACTCTTGTGGTTATTTGGTGATTTGGTTTTTTGTTGCTGGTGCTTTTAATTTTTTTTGGTAGTTACTGTCTTTTTTTAACTGTTATTTGTTGTTTTTTATTTATTTATTTTTTTGTCTTCTCCAAGCAGAACCACACACAACTTGAATCATCTTGTTCTGCCTCATGAATTGAGAGGGAAAATAAAAACAAAAGGTACCAGGACCAAACAGCCATATGAACATTGAGTGGAAATAAAAAATGATCAAATTTAAACACCAAACCCAAAGTCAACAACAACAGAATGAATACCCCATCTACAACAAGCTAGATACAGAGGGAAACAGTTACACTAGCACTCCCAGGGGCAAAGGAGAAAGATATGGGACACATGCTGGGAAAAGGGGTGGAGGGAGGACAACCCTGGTGGTGGGAATGGTCCTGATTCATTGTCACTATGTACCTCAAATATTACTGTGAAAAATTTGTTATTCACTTTTGGTCACAATAAAAATTATTTAAAAAAAATGTACGAGCCCCTGAGCAATTGTTCTGCTTTTTGTGTGGCCTCTCACTGACACTGTTGTGTTTTTTGTTTTGTAAAACTTAGTCATTGATGTTCCTGCAAGCATTTTAGGCTTGGAAGGAAAGGCCTGGCACAAACATGGAATAGGCAAGCAGGTCACACTACAAACAATGTGACTGGACAAGGCTGAAAAAGTAAGCCTGTGACTTTTAACTCAGAAGATGAAACACTAAAATGATGTTTTCTGATAATATTTTAGAAAGAATAGCTATTTGCCTATGGATTTGTTACCAGAAAGTCTTAACAGATGAAGAAAAGAAGTAGATTATTTTTTTACAACATGCAGCAGAAAGTTTTGAGTTCACATTGTTCCGTACCTGCTTTTTTTGTGTGTATGTTTGACCAGAGCACAACTAGAGAATCATTAATAGAACTCCACCCATAGCCCAAAGACCAGCTGTTCTTCCTAGGGGAACAAAACATCCAGATCTGCACTTTTAGAAAAGCACAGTATATTAAATAATATAACATATTTATTAGATAAATAATATATGAAGTTATACTTTTATTTATAAAGTGGATATATAATCATTGGCAGATCCAAGATCAAGGTCTTTCCTTCCTTGCTAGCATTCAGGCATAAGAGAATGCCAGATTCATTTGTCTCACCCACTACCCCTACCACAAAGCTTCTGGGAAAGATGAGATTTCATCCACTCCTCTCTTTCAATGCACTCCTCTTTCTTCCATAAGCTTTTATCTGTACTTATTCTGTGGAAGGAATTAAGTGTAAGTCTGATCTTGGTGTATCATTCATAAATTAGTGCTGGAGAAAATAATTGTTCTCTATTAAAAACTCTTCTTTCTCAGGAGTGAAAATGCAAACATTGTAAACTGGGAGGCATCCTATAGCCAGATCTTAGTCAGCAAGGAAGCTCAAAACTTGGCAATTATTAAATTAACTTTCCCAGGACACCTAGGTCAGCAACACATTTGTTCTTTACTAGTATGAACAGTAAATAGTAGTGACCCAAGATCCACACCCAGGCAAAATATTTGAGGAAAAGACTTGGCACTAGCTTTTTCAGCCTTTCCCTTTGAAACTTTATCCCTTTTCTTTGAAACTCTAGAAGATAAAACTATGAGATTTATCTGACAGGATAATAACTGAAGCCTGCACAGTGTAAAGCTTAAAAAGTCTAAACATAATGCAGAGATGTGCTTCATTGCAACCCCAACAATTTGATTCTTTTATAGTGTTTAATATTTAATTTTAAAATGACATTCTTGAGTTTCATGTTTAGAAAGTTTGTTGTCTCAGCTTCTTATCTACAACAGGGGATGGCAACACTGTTTAGGATTATTGTGAGGATCAAATGAGGTGAGCTAAATTAAGGACTTTGCTGTACTTGTTAGTATTATTGATGAAAATGATAAGTGAGTATCATGTTATGATACTTTGAGGTTTCTGTATTTCTGTTCTGGGCCACAGAGAACAACATTGGTTATTGTGGTGAATGAGAACTTGGGCAACAAATGCCCAGGAGTACAGTTTTACAAAGGCTCTAACTTTATGTGACTGCACTAATCTTGGTTCCTGGTAAGCTAGCTTTCAAGGTGTTAGACTTTTATAGCACTCCACCCCCATCCAATATGCTGCTGACCTGGCATCCACTGCGACCACACTGGGCATTCAGCACTGTCAAATTTGCCTCAGTTCTGGTCACATCTCCCCATTTTTATGATTTTTCTACTGAAACAATGATTGTCCACCACAGAGATGTAACATGACCTTGAATAGCTATTACTCAGGGAGGGTGAGATCTGGTCCAATGTACCGTAAGCACACAGGGAGGGGTGATTTCTTAATGGTTCTTATCTCTTAATCTTGAAAGCAGGTCTGATTCTCTGGTAGAAGCTATAGAGAAGACCAGATTGTGATGCAGGAAGAACAAGGAATGTGAGAGTCTAAGAGTATCTTTAGGCAAAAGGATGGAAAGGATATGATATAAAAAAAATAAAATAAAATAAAACAGGGAAAGGGCTGGAGAGATATACTGCTGGGAAGGAGCTAGTCTTGCATGCAGTCAATGCAGACGATCTCCCACACTTTTTATGGTCCCTGGAGCCCAGCCAGGAGTGATCCCTACATGTGAAGCTAGGGGCTGAGAGGAAGGAAGGAAGGAAGGAAGGAAGGAAGGAAGGAAGGAAGGAAGGAAGGAAGGAAGGAACGGGAGGGAGGGAGGAAGGAACGGGAGGGAGGGAGGTGAGGGAGGGAGGGAGATATGGAGAGAGAGAGGGAGGGGGATGGGAGGAAGGAAGGAAGGGACAGAAGGAGGGAGGAAGGGAGAATGGAAGAAGGAGAGAGAAAAAATGAAGGAAGGAATGGAGGAAGGAAGGAGGGAGGGAAGTGAGTAAAAAAGAAGGAAAGTAAGGAAGGAAAGAAAGGAAGGAAGAAAAGAGGGTAGGAGGGTTGGAAGGATAGGAGGGAGGAAAGAACAGAGGGAGGGAGGAAAACAGGAAAGTAGAGAGAAAACTAGAGGAAAGAAGTGAAATGCATCAACTGTTGCTTGAGAACATGTTCCCATCTGCCCTTTGTCAACCTACGTCAGGATCTAAGATCTGGAAATAGCATCAGAGGTTATGGCTCACCCTCACCTTTGGACTGAGCTGACAGTCAAACACAGGATCAGTGACATTTATTATTTGAGGCAATGGGGCAAATCTAAGGCACGGTGTAAAATGAGAGAAATAAGCAGCAAAGGAAAAAGGCAAAAAGATGGAGAAAAGGAAAGGGAGGAGGGGAAAGTAAGATTAAAAAGAAATTGTTGGGCCAGAGTGATAGCACAACGGATAGGGTATTTGCTTTGCACGTGACCAACCAAGGTTCAACCCCTGGCATCCCTTATGGTCCCCCAAGTCTGCCAGAATTATTTCTGAATGCAGGGCCAGAAGGCCCCCAAACAAACAAACAAATCATTATTACACTTCAGAAATAGGCATGACTGCTACTGTTATATACACAGCATCGTGCAGAGACAGAGTAAAAGAAATAGACCTTACTGCACAGCTGGAACCCAAAATTATCTCCCACTCAGTCCCGCTTTGAAGTTTTTAGAGACTGAAATAGAGTTCAGAGTGCCTGGAGGGACAAATGGGATCTTCCAGGTCTGCTAGCATAATCCTCTCCCATTTGAGCTGCTGTCAGAGAATGTGCTGGGACACACAGGCAGTAGAACTAATTGAGGGCCCAGGTCCTGTACTCTGAAATCCATTGCCACATTTATGAGCTGATTTCCCATCACAAGAGAGTACAAGAGAGATATGAGAACAGAACCAATTATGGGAGAATTTTCTGATGACGACTTTAGTTTATCAGCACTTTAACGGTCTTAAACCTTCCTTAGATTGTGGCCATTTAGAGCTCTTCAATCCAGTCTTCCTTTTCTCTTTCTCAAACTCCTGGGATCTGACTTGTATCATGGACTGAATGTTATCTCAGCCTCGTTTGACACACTGTTCATGTTTCTTCTATAGGTGGGTCCTAATAAAATCTTTTTATGTTTTACCCTAACTTAGTGCCTGCTTCCAAAACTAACAGAATATCAACTATTAGCATAATATCTAAATATTGGCACAAGCAGGAAATTCCAGTTATCTTTTATTATCCCACTATGCAATGTTCTAAACACTTTCTTTTCAACTAATACCTAGACGATCTACATCGTGCTGTGGTTATGATGTAAAAAGTTCCAGTAGAGCTTGAAAGTTTATTTCATAAAAACATAGATGCTCCAAAGTTTTTAGGCAGCAGTTCTGACTTTGTGTGTAGGAATGTCAGTTCAACTGCTGTGAATTGTTCATTTTTCAAGGCAAAATACTTAGCTTTTCTCAAATTTGCTAAAATAAATAAATAAATAAATAAATAAAAGTTAGCAGTAGCATCAACTTATTTGACTTCTAGGATAGGGTTTAACCTGAGCAATGTATGAAGTGTTTATTTCTCACAGCTGCCAGAAATTTTGATCTTAAAGTACCCCATCTAAGAGAAGCCTACTTAACTTGATTCATGGGGAACCTAGTTTGCCCAACCATTCCTACAGATTTTATTCTTCATTATTAGATTCATGAGAAAGTTGAATACTTGTATAGCTCATCTTAGACACACAAAATAAAAACTGAAGGGAGAGAGACCAACACTGAATTCTCTCTCTCATATGCAGGATATTAAAGAAACATAATAGTGGAATAGTAAATACCTAAAGACAAGGAAATTAAAGAACATAAAAACTTATCTTAAAGTAGGAAACATGCACTTAAAGAGGGGGTGGGGTGGTTGCTGGGGGATAAGACAGGGTAGGGACAATGAATACAGAGGAGGCAAGTGTTTAACTGAGAGGAGGAGGTGGTGCTAAAGGTGGTAAAGTATTATGTGTGAAAACATGTCAATAACTGTACTGTAAACCACAATGCAGAATCTTATTTAATTTTTTTTTTAAAAAAAGCAGGGGCTGGAATAGCACAGCAGTAAGGAGTTTGCCTTGCACGCTGCTGAAGTGGAATGAACCCGGGTTTGACCCTTGGTTTCCCATATGGTCCCCTGAGCCTGCCAGGAGTGACTTCTGAGTGCAGATCCTGGAGTAACTAACCCCTGTGTGTTGCCGGGTGGTGGGAGGCAAATAAGGATGTATGTGTGGGGGTGGAGGGTCATTTGTGGAGGGAAGATGATGGACCCTGGTGAAGGGATTCATGTTGAAATATTTCCCCCCTTGTGTTGTAATATTTTATACCTAAAACCCAAGCAAGAAAAACTTGGGACCGAAGAAATAGCACAGTGAGTAGGGTGTTTGCCTCGCATGTGACCGACCCAACTTAGGGACCTATATGGTCCTTCGAGCCTGTCAGAAGTGATTTATGAGTAAAGCCAGGAGTAGTAACCCCTGAATGTGGCTGGATGTGCCTTCCCCTCAAAAAAAATTTTTTTTGTCATTTCCAGTGACTTTAAAAGAAAAAAACACATGAAAAGAATGCTTAAAAAATAAAGTAAACTAAACTTAAAAAAGTTGAGTTTAGTCTATAGCTATCATCCTATACTTTTATACTGGTTTCCTCATCATTACATTAGTGTATTTATCATTTATATATAAATGAGAACATGTGAACATAGTACACATATGTTGGCATTGGGAATGTTGGCGTTGGAAATATTTAAACAATTTTCTTTTGTTTAAAAAGTCTGCCAAACCTATTTGGGGCCGGGAAGGTGGCGCTAGAGGTAAGGTGTCTGCCTTGCAAGCTCTAGCGTAGGACAAACCATGGTTCGATCCCCCAGCATCCCATATTGTCCACCCAAGCCAGGAGCGATTTCTGAGCGCATAGCCAGGAATAACCCCTAAGCGTCAAACGGGTGTGGCCCCCCCCCAAAAAAAGAAGTCTGCCAAACATATAGCCTTCTTAACAAGAAAGTTTAGCTTACTTACTTCTTTGAGACTCTGAGATTTCCTATGTTTTAATTGTAGTAAAAGAGACATATAGAATATAGGTGCCAGAAAGGGCTAGTGTACATGCTTTGCTTATGGGAGGCCTAGGCTTGCTCCTTACACCACATGTTTCCCTGAGCACAGCCAGGAACAATCCCTGAACACTGATCTTGGAATAGTTCCTGAGCACTATTGCATGGCAAAAAAAAAAAAGATACATAACATAAAAGTTATTATTTTAAGCTGCAAACTTCAATGACATGCACTCACAGTGTAAGCATCACTTCTGTGTAGTTCCAGAACATTTCATAACCCCAGAAGAAAACTGCATCTATCAAGCAACCACTCCTTTTCCATGTTCTTCTAAGTCCAAGCCAACCATTAATCTATTTTTTGTTTTCACTGATTTTTCCCCTAGTTTAGAAATTTCATGTAAATGGAACCGTACAATATATGGTCATTTGTGTCTGCCATCTTTCACACAATACAGCTTTTCCAATGTTCAGTCACAATATGTAGCCTGCAATAGGACTTCATTCCATTTTAGTATTGGTAATATTCCACAATATATTCAGTTAATCATCAGCTGTAGTTTATATATTTGCAAATGTGCATACTTACTAAAATGTTCTTGTGACTCTGCAAACCAGTAGTAACTGTGCTGTTGTGCTTATTCACAAACACACAGAGGCACAAGGGGGTGGAGTTGTCACCTCAGGCCTGTTTCCAGATGAGATAGCGCAACAGTAGTGGAAGACTGCTTTCTTGTTTTAGAAAGTACTTCACTATAAGCTCTTAGTACAATCTATTGAATTATAGATTGTGTGTTTGTGTGTGTGTGTGTGTGACTTTTCTTGGCGATTTTATGTTTTAAATGGTCCTGGAGCTAAGTGTTGTCAAGTACACCTCAGTGCAAGAAGTCTGTGAAATGCCTTATGAGAAGAAAATGTGCTAGACAAGCTTAGTTCAGGAATTAGTGGTGGTGCTAACTGAATTCAATATTATAAATAAACATTATATATTAAAGTATCTCTAACATATAAAACAAAGTTAGTGTATTTTGAACAGATGACCAAAATGTGTGCTGTTTCTTAAGGGTGGAACCTTACACAAGAGACTGGCAGATTGCAAGAAAGACAAATATCATCTTTTAGGCTCTATTATAGATGAAGGAAAAAGAGAAGGGTTTTGGGGATTGAAGTAAAGAAAGCCTTTCTATGATGCCTGCATGGGTGATAAGGTTGTCTGGCTCTTTAGTCACTCCACCTCTATTTTAGTGTGATTTTTCTTTTTCTATTTTTTCTTCCTTCAGTGCTGGAGATGAAACCCAGAGTAACAGACATGGACAGCATGCACTCTGCCACAGAGTCACATTCCCAGCTCCCAGTGTACCTTTTGTGGTTTGTTTGTTTGTTTGTTTGTTTTGGGTCACACCTGGCAGCGCTCAGGTGTCACTCTTGGCTCTGCGATCAGAAATAACTCCTGGCAGGCTCAGAACACCATATGGGATGCCAGGATTTGAACCACCATCCATTCTGGGTCTGCTATGTGTAAGGCAAACACCTTACTGCTATGCCTATCTCTCTGGCCCCCCAGTGTACCTTTTGTATTGCAGTGGCTAGAAAGTAAAATACTATTTTTTCCAACTAGCATCCAAATAAAAAATCTTTGTTAATAAGATTCATTTGTGTTAGAATTTTGGAGAAATAAGACAAAGATGCTGGCAAGCAAAGGTTCCTGCTAAAGTACAATCAGTAATTAACTGCATGTCATATTAAAAAATCATCTCAGGGGTCAGAAGGAGTATATAGCAGGTAAGGCATTTCAGCTGACCCAGGTTTCATCTCCAGAACGCCACATGGTTCTCCCAAGCCTGCCAAGAGTGATCCTTGAGCACAGAGCCCAGGAGTAAGCCCTAAGCACCACCAGGTATGGCCCTCAAACCAAACCAAAACCAAAACAATACAATCTCAGAGTCTAGTTTGCTTAAGACATTACATGTGTTAATATATGGTGGATGAGCAATCATAATGTTGGGGGAAGGGAATGGGCCAGTTGGTAAAGAGATTCCTAGTGCTAGTGCATGGCAGTAACAGATGCCATTATTTTTTAGTAAATCTGACCCAGCTTGGGGAAGACCAAGACTGTGGAAATAACAGTCCATAACAGGAGTGACTTGGGCAAAAGACTGCTGCTGACAAATAAAGAAAAAAAGATCCCTGGGACAATAAAGTCAGTGACTGAGAGATTATACAGTGGTGAAAACAATTGCCTTGGATGCAGCTGACACCCATTTGATCCTTGGCACCAAATATGCTTCCCTAAGCACAGAGCCAGGAGTAAGCAAGGAGCATCAGTGAATATGGCTCATAAGCGAAAAAGTGAATGTTAGCTAAGAAAAGCAGGACTGTTGAGTCCTTTCTTTGCCAGGTAATAGTGACAGTGATCAGCCTGTGGTCCGGAAACAGTGAAATGAAACATATAGTTCTGTCATAAATAGGAGTTTGTATTGACTGCAAAAGTGAAGGGACAGCTTGGATTTCTCCCTCAGAACCATCATCCACCCCACACCCGCCCATAGGCGACATTATAATCCTTCATGATTTTGAGCTGTTCATCATAAAGAGAATCACATAAAGAGTCACAGTGCCACCTGCAGGTAAAGAAAAAAGCCAATCCAATTCATTAGCATAAGTATAGAAGCAACCATTATAAAAATAAGGAAAACAACGACAAGTATCTTAAGGGAGAATTTAAAGACACAAAATTGTAAGAAGTAACAGGCAGAGGATTGAAGAGTTATCATCAAAACCTAACAAAGTTAGAGAATTCCAAATCAACACAGAGAAGCAAGTACCAGAGCTAAAATAACACATATTCTAGATAAAAGGAGCACTTTTAATAGAGTTCTATTTAAAACGAGAAAACAAAACAAGTATTGAATAATAACATCAGTAATTGAAGATGAAATCACAGCAGTGACTTAAATGGAAGAGGAGAAAAAGAAAAAATGAAATCTATAAAAACACTAGATTTCATTAAGAACATAAATGTGCTGGGGCTGGAGAGGGGGCACTAGAGGTAAGGTGTCTGCCTTGCAAGCGCTAGCCAAGGAAGGACCACGGTTCGATCCCCCGGCGTCCCATATGGTCCCCCCAAGCCAGGGGCGATTTCTGAGCAGTAGCCAGGAATAACCCCTGAGCATCAAACGGGTGTGGCCCGAAAAACAAAAAAACAAAAACAAAGAACATAAAAGTGAGTGCAATGAGATCTCAGAAAGTGAGGAGAAAAAGGTGGAAAAAAAGGAGCAGAATTATCTCTGAGGGGCCACTGATAGAATAGAACATTTTAAAATGACTGGGAGGATGACCACCCAGTGTGGACACCTCAATGACCCCTCATAAAAGAGAGGTTAGAAGCTCTTAAAGATGTAATTGATGTCCAAGTGCGTGCAGGCAATATAGAACCTTTTTTAAATCTGTGCTATAAATGGAGGATGCTGATAGGTGTGTGCAATGTTAATGTAACCACAGTCCCCGTAGGAGCCCTGCAGCTGGGCTTCACCAGCTGTGATCCCTTCGAAGTGGCCATTAACTGTAATTGACCTTTAGGACTGTTTTTTTCACCATTCCATTGCATCCTGAGGATCCATCCATCCACTTTGCTTTTTCCAATCCCCTCCTTAAATCAGGTTCTCTCTCTCTCTCTCTCTCTCTCTCTCTCTCTCTCTCTCTCTCTCTCTCTCTCTCTCTCTCTCAATGGAAAGTGCTTCTCCAGGAATATCTAATTCACCTACTATGTGCCAACATTTTATGGCATGATCCCTGCCTTCCGCCCCCACTCACACAATTTCCCGATGCCCTGATATTCTACTACATGATGACATCCTTATTGCAGTCACTTATTTGGAGACACTAGAGGCTGCCCTTCAACATGCATTAGAATTAGAGCTGAGGGGCCGGGAAGGTGGCGCTAGAGGTAAGGTGTCTGCCTTACAAGCGCGCCAAGGAACGGACCGACCGCGGTTCGATCCCCCGGCGTCCCATATGGTCCCCCCAAGCCAGGGGCGATTTCTGAGCACATAGCCAGGAGTAACCCCTAAGAGTCAAACGGGTGTGGCCCAAAAACCAAAAAAAAAAAAAAGAATTAGAGCTGAGAGGCTTAAAAATAACTTCTCATAAAGTGTAAAAACAGGATTCTTATGCTTACTTGGGGTATGTGGTGGAAAGATCAAAAATCAGACCACACAAAAGTATTTCTAGAGTTGATAATTTACTCACTTTTAATGATTTCCAAAAGCTATCAGGTGATATTAATTGTCTGCGACTCACTCTGGGCATGTCATATTATTAAAAAACCTTTCACTACCTTAGATGATAATGTGGCTTTGAATAGCCCTTGCAGCTTGTCTCAAGCTGCCCGGCCTTGAACTTGCCCTAATCGATCGAAAGAAGTAAGGAAGCCTTTATACACAATCTATAGATGTGTAGATCCTGCCCTTCCAGTTCAATTTATTATTCTGCCTATGCCCTGACTCCCCTACAGGAATATTAGTGCAAAAGAATTTCCTTTAGACATGGATATATTTAAATGCAAAAACCGGGCACATGGTTAATTCCTATATAAATACAATTGCATTACTTGTGACACAGGGAAGAAAGTGCATCTGTACCATGCTTGCATATGATTTTGTGGCTATTTCATGGATTCATCTTCCTATTTTATAGATTACTTTTAAATCTATCTTACAGTTTGGCTTCCTTATGCAAGTTAATATGGCTAATTTTTCTGGGGAAATAAGTTACCATAAGTCCTCTGTTAAACTTTGGAATTTTCTGAAATCTATTTCTTTTATAATCAGTGCTATTGTTGCAACAGCCCTATTCCCCATGCTCTTATCTATTATATTGATGCTAACCTATATTTCCAAGCAGCCATTGTAGGGCCTGATATTTCTCAAGTCTTATCATTTCCTTATTCTGTGCAAAAATCTGAATTACTTGCCCTTGTTTGCTGCTACAATTAATATAAAATCCTTATAATGTTGACTCTGATTCTGCCTATATGATCTCCTTATTTCCTGTCAATAGAGCTGCTTATACTAAATCTCTAGACCCTGACTTGTCTTCTCTTTTCAAGACCCTACAAGATTTAATTCACACTCCTACCTCTCCATTATTTTTTTGTTTTGTTTTTGGGGCCACACCTGGCAGTGCTCAAGAGTTACTTCTAGTTCTTCACTCAGAAATCGCTCCTGGCAAGCTCAGGGTAACTTATGGGATGTCGGGAATAGAACCCGGATCCATACCGGATTGGCCATGTACAAGGCAAATGCCCTACCACTGTGCTATCACTCTCCCCCTCTTAATTTTTTATTACTCATATCAGGTCTCATAGTGGCTTTCCAGGCCCCAAAAACTCAAGGTTAACACAGCAGTTGATACCACTGTTCACTGGCCCAATTTTTACCCCTGAAGATGGGGAACATTCTGTCCCTCATACATCAGCTATTGTCCTACATTCAGTGTACAAAATCCCTTTTAGAAGGGCCCATCACCTTGTACAGTCCTGTCCAATTTGTGCTTCTTTACATTGCTCCACCTCCCCCACAAGGAGTTCATTCTCCTGGTCTTTCCCCTAATGCTCTATGGCAGATGAATTTCACCCACTTTCCCTTGCCAGGTACCTCAATCTTTGCTGTAGTTATTGATACTTGTTCTAAATTTTTATGGGCTGTGGTTTGTTGTGCAGAATCCTCCACTGTAGTCATAAATGTGCTTGTACAAACGTTTGCTGCTCATGGGCCTTCCCTCTACTCTCAAAACTGACAATGCCCCTGCCTTCACTAGCAGATGGCTTGCTTCCTTTTTAGAGGAGTGCGGCATCTTTCATATTATGGGGATTCTCTATAACCCCCAACAGCAAGGTATCATGCAGTAAGCACACCATACTCTCAAAACAAGTCTTTCAACAGAAAAGAAGGAGTATGGCCTCCTCCCTCAAGAGGAGGATTCCCCTTTTATTCTAATTTTTTTGTTTTTGCTTTTTGGGCCACACCCGATGATGCTCTGGGGCTACTCCAGGCAATGCACTCAGACATTGCTCCTGGCTTGGGGGACCATAGTGGATGCTAACGCATGCAAGGCAAATGTCCTACTGTTTGTGCCATCACTCTGGCCCCTTTATTCTAAAATTTTAAAATCTCCTTATGGGCAAGTCTTCCACTAGAGCAAAAAACATTTTGACAGAGCTCAGCAATTCATGAGAAAAGTAGACATACCAGTGTAGCATAAAACCTTTAATAGTTGGCTGCAAGGAACCTTACAATTCCTAGGCAAAGGATGTGGTCTTGCCATTTCAGAAAATGGCCAAAAATTCACACTTTAGTGTGTCTGACTTCATAATACTGACCAAACTGGGCCATCTACCACCACCACCAGACCCCATCATGGCCCAGGTAACCAAAAGATAGCCAAAATAACCCTGAGCAAGAAGTCCCAGAAGGAAATAAACTTATATCTCACCTGGGCTCAGATGAAAACCTAATCTGGTGAGCTGCTATTAAGTATGATGGCTTTACTTTCCTCTGGTCTCTGGGGTGGCAATTATTCAGATTGGATTTATGTACCACACCCTCCTTTGCTCCAATTAGTTAACTGGACCATGGCCTCTGCTATAGTGTACACTAGTGACTGTGAGCATTTTTCTCCACATTGGAAGATGGATGGACCAGCATTCACTGATGAAGAGGACAGGGCTGTGAACATTTCATTAAGATTTTCTACCTTGCTACTGCTGCTTTTATATTTCTATTATTCTGTTACTAAACAAGCAAGGAAGAACTGTGGGAACAGGGCCATAAGAAGGGGCCGGAGAGATAGGACAACAGAAGGGCGTTTGCCTTGCATGTAACCAATCCAACAAATGGTGGTTTGAATTGCGGCATCCCATATGGTCCCCCGTGCCTGCCAAACGCGATTTCTGAGAGCAGAGTCAGGACTAACCCCTTTGCACTGTTGGGTATGACCCCCCGCCCCCAAAAAAAGAGAAGGGGTTGTGGAGCACAGCAATACGCAAGAAGGACGAAGGAATTCTACAAGAGTACGGGATAATGGTTAAGTCCAATATATTGTAAGTCAATATATTCCTGCAGCCTCCCCAACCTTATTTTTCTGCTTCTCTACTTTATCTGATTTACTGGACACAGACTTCCAAATGCCTTTACCTTTTTTTGTTCTATTGAGCCTATTTAGTTTAAGGTGTTTTTTTTTTAATAAT